>NC_064811.1:68318436-68373832 GCF_023721935.1 Panthera uncia | reverse complement strand
CCCTTCTTTTCTTTCCCCTTCTTTTCTTTCCCCTTCTTTTCTTTCCCCTCCTTTTCCTCCCCACTTACGTAAATGCAGAAGATAACCCTGCTGTCCCATCTGTTGATGCATTTTTAGTGGGAGAAAATCTCCATGCAAGCTGAGGTACCACATCCAGAGGCAGGGCCATAGGGATACTGAGTCTAGGTGATAGCCTGCTGCCACTGGTTTCATTGTGATTCTTGATATTTTACAACTTAAATTTAATTACTGCTAAATTGTCATTTGCATGATTGGAGGAAAAGAAAGGGAAATAAAAAGAAAATGTGTTTAAAGGGAAAGATGGGGTACTTACTATACACCAGTGACTAGTAAGGATATAAATGATGGCTTCAATCTTTAGCTTTTCGTCAGTGCATACACCCTAATCTGTTTTACTTCAGATTTTGTACCTTCTGCTAGTATCTTGGCTTATCAGGGTTCTGTTCCTAACAAGCTGACCTAGTCCTTTCTTCTTCTTGTTTTGTTTTTATTTTTATTTTTCATATCTTTTTTATTTTGAGATAGAGGTGGGGGGGTGGAGGGGCAGAGAGAGTGAGGGATAAAGAGAATCCCAAGCAGGTTCTGCACTGTTAGCACAGAGCCCAATTCAGGACTTGAACTCACAAACTGTGAGATCATGACTCAAGCCAAAGCCAGATGCTTAACTAACTGAACCACCAGGTGCCTCCTAATCCTTCATTCTTGAAAGGGTCTGAGCCTCTGGTAATTCCAACAGTATAGAATTGTGATAGTCTTTCAATAACCTTAACGTGTACATAGTATTGTAAGAATGTATTCCAGATCTCCCTGAGTTCTTCTCATGGTTTTCCAAGCCCCAAAGTCATAGTAGCAATCTCTTCTCCCCTTGCTAGTCAGGGACAGTCACCCCCAGCCAATTCTGTAGCCTCTGTTTTTGCTTTTCTTGTTTTTCTACTGTCGCGAGGAAATCAAACTGAACATGATAAGCTCAGCTTTCAATAGAGTGAAGCAGTTATTTTGTTTCCTGGTATAAATATTTCCTCAATGGGTACTAAAACTTCTAGATCAGCAGATTTCAGAGTTCTTGAGATAAAAGGCAAAACTTTGAGAGCAGAAATCACTCTACGAAAATCATTGTTTCCCTCAGCCATTGTATTCTGGAGATAGGAAACAGCAGTTACTGGTTGGTGGTTCAGAGCCTTGTAGGCCGCAGCATCCCAGATTCAGAAGTTTTTAGCTGGAGCAACAACTGGTACACGAAGCTTCAAGAAGCCTTTTCTTCCTACTAGGGACACAGCTGTGTCTGAAGATGAGTCTATTTGATATGAGGCCCTGAGCATCCACTCACTGCCATTTGAAGTGAATGCTTAGATCAAAGGCCATGTGATTTATAGGGGACATTCGGTTAATCTTGTGTAGTGGTGCTGGCAAAGCAACTTCAGAATTGGTGTCTCTTATAGAAAGAATCAGCCATCACCATTTTTTTAAAGTTTTTATTTAGGGGCGCCTGGGTGGCTCAGTCAGTTAAGCATCCAACTTTGGCTCAGGTCATAATCTCGCAGTTCGTGAGTTCGAGCCGCATGTCAGACTCTGTGCTGACGACTCAGAGCCTGGAGCCTGCTTCAGATTCTGTGTCCCGCCCCCCCTCCCCCCCCCCCCCCCCCCCCCCCCGCTTGTGCTCTGTCTCTTTCAACAATGAATAAATATTTTTAAAAATTTTAAGTTTTTATTTAAATTCCAGTTAACATACAATGTAGTATTAATTTCAGGTGTAGAATTTAGTGATTGAACACCACATCCAACGAGTGTCCTCCTTAATCCCCATCACCTATTTAACCCATCCCCCACCCACTGCCATCACCATTTCTATAATCCAAGGGGCTTGCAGTATTTTGCCTGCTAAGAAGTAGTGCCTATGGGGAACTCAGGCAAATGGATGCTGGACAGTAGTAGCAGCTGAGGTCCATCTTAGTGTAATTGATCTCTTGCATAACTGCTTTTCCTACCACCTGGTTGTGGTTGTTTTCATGAACTCACTAGGCAAGCACTAGGCTGGCTGCAGGAGGATTTATGACTTGATCTCTGATTTGAGCCATCTCTCCAGTGATTATTAAGAGCCTTTACATTTTGATTTGTTTGATTTGGTAGTAGCAGGATTCTGGTGAGGAATTTTTTAGGGTATGGCACCATTGTAAGAGGTTCATTCAAATAGCCATTCCTTTTTTTTTCCCCCTCCCAAATAGCCATTCCTTAAATCTTTCCTTGGTTTTTCCTCTGATCTTTTCCTTCAAGGCCATTCATCATGGCACAGAGAAGGGAAAGATTGTAGGCTGTTTAGCCACTCCAAGAAGTGTCTACTACAGAAGTAATAATGTGGTCTGCAAGTTCCCAAAATTTAATAATATTTTCTAAAAGTTTTCAAAATGTTTTTGTCTTAATTAGATTCAGATCTTTTCCCATTTAGATTTCATGCTGTACAGTTTCTCAGCCATAAAGACCTTATTTTAAAATTTGTTTTTATTTTGGTTTATAGAATGCTAAAACACAATATG
This sequence comes from Panthera uncia, assembly GCF_023721935.1. Lineage (NCBI taxonomy): Eukaryota > Metazoa > Chordata > Mammalia > Carnivora > Felidae > Panthera > Panthera uncia. The sequence continues at coordinate 68,371,280 of NC_064811.1, read as the reverse complement.
TCCTTTGTGAAGGCATGTGTGTATGTATATATGTATGTATATGTGCATACACACACACACACACACACACATCTGAGCATAGGAAGTGTTTATAAAATGCATAGCAGAATTTTATGATTGATTATCTTTGGGGCATGGGTTAGGAGAAAAGAAGATTAAGTGTTGTGGAGAGCAACTTTTATTGTTTTACTTCAAAAAATGTGTACTACTTGACATTTCATATTCTGTTGAGGATGCACCTTTATTAATATGAAAATGTTGGCATAAAATTTTTGTTTCTTATAGTTAACGTTAGAGAGTTTTAGGATGATTTAAAGACTAATAAGCAGTACTTATATATAAAGCTATCTGTGCTGTCAACAAAAGTGTTGTTGTGGTTTTTAATTTTTTTTTTAGCCTGTTTGGGAGTTAGATGCTTCTTGAAAGTCACTGCATAAATTAGTTTTTCATGTATTTACACTAAAGTTGAATTTGTTTTTCTCATCAACATAAAGTTTTTATTTAAAACTATAATTAACAGGGGCACCTGGGTGGCTCAGTTGGTTGAGTGACTGACTCTTGATTTTGGCTCGGGTCATGATCTCATAGTTTCGGAGATTGAGCTCTGTGCTGGCAGTGCAGAGCCTGCTTGGGATTCTCTCTCTCCCCTCTCTCTGTACCTCCCCTTGCTCGCTCGCTCGCTCTCTCTCTCTCAAAATAAACTTTAAAAATACAAAATAAAACTGTAATTAACAAAAAGTATAATATATCTTACTCTGAAATGTCTATAATTCAGAGGTCAAGTTGCAATAAAGAATTGCAGGAAGGAGGCTTTCAACATGTTATTCTCTCTTCTAATTTTAGGTTTTGTGTCAGGTATCTGATAGGGACCCAATGCTATGAAGAGCTCTAAACTAGAAGTAAAAGGATGTACTTTCCAGTTTTTAGTATGTGCGGGCCGGATTGTATCATCGTTAGACTATTCAGTAGTTGACAATGATTTTGTCACCTCCCAAAAAGCAGTCAATTATATCTTTTTAAAAAAAAAAAAAAAAACATTCCTTCAAGTATATTTAGAGAAAAATGAACAAATTTTAAGTGAATTTTCTGTATATGAACTTTTAAATGTACTATTTTTAAAAATGAAAGGCTAGCCACAAGCCAGGAAAAATATTTGCAAAGCATATAGCTGGCAGAGGATTTGAACCAAAATATCTTAAGAACTCTCACTATTTGATAATAAGACAAAGAACCCTGTCAAAAAATAGACAAAGGGTTTGCACCAGAGATACATGAATGGCCAATACATCCCACATAGAAAGATACTCAGCATCACTAGTCATCAAGGAAATGCAGATTTAAACCATAGGGTGATACTATTACACACACACTAGCATGGCTAGGAATAAAGTCTGGTAATGTTAGAATTGGTGAAGATTTGGAGCAACTAGGAGTTTCCTTTCATACATTGCTGGTGAAATGGTATAGCCACTTTAGCAAACAATTGAGGAGTTTCTTATAAAGTTAAACATATTCTCTATGAACTCTTAAGTTACATTCCTAGGTATACATGCAAGAGAAATGAAAGCTTATGTCCACAAAAAGCTAATGTTCATAGTATTATTCAAAATGGTTCTAATTTGCTTTTAATGAATAGTTAACAATATTGAACAACCTTTCATGTGTTTCTTTGTTATGTCTATATCTGTCTTTTTAAGAAGTATTGACATCTTTAACTCTTAAAAAAATTTTTTTTAATGTTTATTTACTTTTGAGGGAGAGAGACAGAGCGTGAGTAGGAGAAGGGCAGAGAGAGAGAGAGGGAGACACAGAATCTGAAACAGGCTCCCCGCTCTGAACTGTCAGCACAGAGCCCAACGCTGGACTCAACTCACAAACCTCAAGATCATGACCTGAGCCAAAGTCTGATGCTTAACCAACTGAGCCAACCCAGGTGCCCCTCTTTAGCTCTTTTTAAAATTAGGTTGCTTATTTTATTGAGCCATAAGAGTTTTTAATATATTTTGGATCTAATTGTCTTTTTTTGTGGTGCATATGTTATGAATACTTTCTCCAAGTCTGTGGATTTATTTCTTTTCTAAAAAACAAACAAACAGTTTATTTACTTATTTTAAGTAAACTGTACCCCCATTGGGGAGCTCAGACTCCACTGACTGACCCAGCCAGTCACCCTGAATTTGCTTCTCTTTTCTTTTTTTATGTTTATTTATATTTGAGAGAGAGAGACAGAGCACAAGCCAGGGAGGGCAGAGAGAGAGGGAGGCACAGAATCTGAAGCAGGTTTCAGACTCTGCTGTTAGCACAGAGCCCGACACAGGGCTCGAACTCAAACACTGTGAGTGAGATCATGACCTGAGTAGAAGTCAGATGCTTAACCGACTGAGCCACCCAGGCACCCCTATTTCATTTTTAAAACCATGTGTTTTGAAGAGAGAAGTTTTGACAACAGAGAGAAACACTGACAACAGCGTTTCCTTTTGTGGTTTGTGCTGAGAAATTCAGGGAATTCTGTTCAGAGAATTCTGTGCCTAACCGAAAGTCAACATTATTTAGCACTGTTTTCTTCTAGAAGTTTTATAGTTTACATTTTGCATTTTGATCTATGCTTCATTTTGAGTTAAATTTTGGATATGTTCTGATGTATGGGCTGGTTGAGATTCTTTTGTTTTGGTTTTGGTTTTTGTATATGGATACAGGTGCCCTAGAACCATTTGGTGAAAAGTTGTCTTTTTTCTCCATTGAATTGCTTGACATCTTTGTCAAAAATCAGTAGACAACACGTGTGCATCTATTTTTGGAATTTCTGTTCTTTTCCGTTAATGTAGGTGTCTGTCCTGTCATCAGTACTACATTGTCTTGATTACTGTAGCTTTAGAGTAAGTCTTGAAATCAAGTAATATGAGTACTCTGACTTTCTTGTTTGTTTTGAAATTGTTTTGGCTTCTAGTTTCCTTGCTTATCTGTGTAAAGCTTAGAATAATCCTGTCAGTTAAAAAAAAAAAAAAAGTACTAGAATTCAGATGCAGATTGCGTTAAATCCATAGATAAATTTGAAGAGAAGTGATAACTATGTTGAGTCTCCAGATCTGTGAACATGTTATATCTCTCTTTACTCTGGTCATCTTTGATGTATCTCATCAGTGTTTTGTAGTGCTCAGAGTACAGATCTTAACACACAGTGTGTTAGATTTATCCCCAAGTATTTCATGTTTTTTGGTTGCTGTTATAAATGACAGTATGTATATATATAATTTTTACTTGTTGATATGTGGAAATATGATCTTTATATATTGAATTTTGTATACTACAACCTTGCTAAATTCCCTTATTAAATCTAGTAGGGTTTTTGTAGATTCTTTGGGGTTTTCTATATAGTCATGTTGCCTGGGAAAAAGTTTTATTTCTTCCTTTGTAATGTATGCTTTTTATTTCTTTTCTATACCTGGTAGCACTGGCTAGGACTTCCAATATAATGTTAAAGACAGAAAGCATTCATAATTTCACCTTTAAATAGGTATTTGCTGTGTTTGTTTTAAGGATGACAATTATCAGGTTAGGTTGCATTCTGTTACTAGGTTAGTAAGAGTTTTTAAAATCATGAATGGATGATTTTGTCAAATGCTTATTTTGTACTGAGATTATCATATGTTTTTTCTTCTTTATTCAGTTGATATAATGAATTATATTAATTTTTCAACTGTTGAGCCAGCCTTGTGTTTCCAGGATAAACTCAACTTGGTCATGATGTGATATTTCTATTATATATTGCTAATATTTTGTTCAAATTTTTTGCATCTGTCTTCACAAAGGATATCAGATTTCTAGTCTCTTTCTCTTTTTTTAATGTCTTTGTTTGGTTTTGGCATTAGGAAATTATTGGTCTCATACCATGTTTTGGGAAGAGCTTCCTCCAGTCTGGTTTGAGCTGGTTAGAGTAAACACACATATATAGTTTGATATCTTTTGATTTAAGAAACGGGTGAGGGGTTTTATATATATATAGATAGATATAGATATAGATATATCTATATCTATAGATATAGATAGATATAGATAGATATAGATATAGATATAGATATATGCATGCTCAACTTTGCAAAGGTAGGGGTGGTTGGAGGCCATGGGACCAAAGATTTATGGGAGAGAATGACCCTCCTCAAGGTATATCTTAAAAAAAAATGTTTATTTATTTTTGAAAAAGAGAATCCCAAGCACTCCTTGTACTGTCAGAGCAGAGCCTGACACCAGGCTCGATGCCACGAATCATGAGACCATGATCTGAGCCAAAATCAAGAGTCAGATACTCAACCAACTGAACCATCCAGGCACCCCCAAAGTGTATCTTTTTATATATTGACTTTTCAAAACAAAGCATGTTATCTTCCATATTCAAAATAAGATAGGGATGGGAAAAATCTTAAACTATTAAAATAAATGAACCTGTCTGTATTTTAATCTAGTGCTATACCTATATTGTAAGGGAAGAATGAGTCTAAATGATTCATTAACACAGTATTTGACTATTTACCCTCAACTTGGGTGGAGGAAGAGGGAGGGATTGCAAACAAATCTTGAACTCTTTCTACTAGAGTTTATTTTTGTAGTGACATAGGCAAAGCAGCTCTGGGTCATTTTTAGGTGTATCATGCATTGGCTAAATATTTAGATTATTGGAGCCAGGGCCTGAGGATGGAGGGACGTGCAAATATGGAAAGGGGAAAGGCAGAAATTAATCCTGTGGAGATGGATTGAAATTAAAGGTATTAATGTGAAGTCATTATTTTTGCAACTAGTATGTATATGTGTGCACAAATGTGTATCTACGTGTGGCATGTATGTACACATATATTTGTATGCGTATGTGTGTGTATATATATATACACATATATATGTATATACACACATATATGTATATATATGTATATACACATATATCTGTATACATACGTGTATATATACACATATATATACACATATATATACATATATATATACACATATATATACATATATATGTATATATATGTGTATATATATGTGTATATATATATATGCATTTGTATATTTCCTGGTAACTCCAGCAAAAAGGCTGAGAAGAAAAGAACAATGAGAACACTTAATTCCCAAATCTTGGTCTGTACCACTGTTCCCAGCACAGAGGAACCAGAGATCTTCAGAGAATTGGCTGATTGCAGGTCTGGGCAGGGTACATACCAGGTGACCTGTATCCTTTTCTTTTTTTATGTACTAGAAAGTAAAAATTTTTTTTTTAAATGGGAGCATTTCATAAGAAGCCTGTTGGGTTTCCTACTGGTTCATTCAGTCTGTATTAATTTAATCATAAATAAGTATAATAATTAATTATGAACCAGTAGAAATAGGAATCATTATTCATAGTAAATAAACTGATAAATGAATAAGTAGAGAAGGGAGGTCTCTTGCTTACAGTAGAATTCTAAGTTCTAGAGCTGGAAAATCGTCAATTTGCAGCCATTATAGTAAAGATAAGACAGGGCAAGAAATAACAAAATCGAGGGAGCATGTTGATGAGGTGAAGGTTATTTCCATGGTATTAAAGTGTCTTCCAACAAATGACTTATTATTTGCAAGGTACAAAATTGGGTTTATACGTTGGTGACAACAACGTGGGGCAAATGACTACCATGTGATTTCAGATATGACATCCTGAGGGGACATACCATCATCTGTGTGGTAATCTGGCCCAAACTGCATAACCTGAATCTCATCATGAGGAAACATTAGACAGACTCAACTGAGGAGCATTCTACTTAGAGGAGGGAGGGGCACCTGGGTGGCTCAGTTAAGTGTCCAACTCTGGATTTTGGCTCAGGTCATGATCTCATGATTTATGGGATCAAGCCATCCTTCCTCGGGCTCTGCACTGACAGCATGGAGCCTGCTTGGGATTCTCTCTCTCCTCCTCTGTCTGCCCCACCCCTGTGTGTACACGCACATGCACATGCTCTCTTTCTCAAAAATTAAAACATTTTAAAAAGTGGGGGATGGAGCTGTGTTCTTCCAAAAATTGAATGTCATAAAAGACAGGGCAATGTTCTGTATTAAAGAAGGCTTAAGAGAGATAATCACTAACTGCACCACCTGACCCTATACTGGATGGGGGGAAAATACTATAAAAGGATAGTATTGAAGGACCCATTGAAAAAATTGGGGATGTGGATACTAGAGAAAATAAAAACATTGTAACACTGTTCAAATTACTGAAGATTACTCTGGTTATAAAAGAGAATATCTCTATTTTTAGGAAATGCATAGTGAGTCAATGGAGCAAAGGGCTGTGATGTTATATAATTTATCTTTGGTTTGTTTAGAGGAAAAATAGTGTGAGTGTGTGTGTCCGTGTGAATGGAAAGGAAGTGCAAGAGAATCCATGAGCACAGACGATAAAACAAAGAGGGTAACATTAACAATTGGTGACTTTAGGCATAGTGGTGGTTTTTAATTCTTATATTTGCAGCTTTTATGTAAGTCTGAAATTATTTCCAAACCACATATTTAAAACACTTAAAAATATCTGCCCTTTATTTTTAGAGTTTCTTTATTTATAAAGAGTATGGTTCTTTGTCTGGAACCAGTTTGGAATGAACATTTTTGTAATATTTTCCTGTGTGTTGGTGTTGTGCCTCTGCCAGCCAACCATTGTTGAATATGACAGCAGTTAGTGGAAAATAAGTGTCACTGTGTGGACAGCTAGAATTTAAGACCTGATTTGGGGAGGGGAACTATTTACTACAGCGATTACTTTAATTTTCTAGAAGTATTGGCTACAATGCCTATTGAAGTCTTTCGAGTTGTTATCACTTAACTGTTGAAATACTAGAATGATTATTTTACATCAAAAATCTATTGCCCCTGATTAGATATTCTTGTTTTGTAAACTCAGGAAGATTGTAATTTTTAGCCTAAGAGTGTAATTACTTATTTGTTCGTTAAAAAAATGTTTATTGAATGCCTACTGTGTGCCATAACCCTTTCTAGGCATTGAAGGTATAGCACCAAACAAAACAAAGCTCTTGCCCTTGTGGGTTTTATGTTTTTGTGGGAGGATATAGACAAACAGGAAAGAAGTGAAATAAATTTATGTTAGTAACATTGGAGAAAAATAGGTAGATTAGGGATGCTGGGAGTAAAATTGTTACAGTTTTAAAAAGAGTGGACAGGAAAGATTTAGTTCAGGAGACAAATATTTGTGCAAAGATCTGAAGATAGTGTAGGAGTGAGGCATGTAGAGATAATCATCTCCTGGAAAAGCATTTGGGCAGAGAGAATAGCAAGTGTAAAGGCTCTGAGGCAGGAGTTATGTCTAGCGTGAATATGGAATTGCAAGGAGGTCAGTAGGAAATGAGGTCAGAGGTAATAGGGGCCGAATTATGTAGGTTCTTTTTATGCTATTTTAAAGATTGTGGCATTTACTCTGGGATGAGAAGCCATTAGGAGATTTTGGGCACAGATGTTACATTGTATGAGTTATGTAAGATTATCAGGATCACTCTGACTGCTTTGATGAGAAAGGACTGAAGTGGGGCAAGGGTAGATGTTGGGAGGCCAGTTACTAAACTATGGGAAAAATCCAAGTGACAGATGATACTTATTCTGGTTAAAGTCTTTAGATGATGGGAGGTGGTCAGAATCTGGATGCATTTTGTAGACAGAGTCAGTACAGTTTGCTATTGGATGGAGAAAGGGTAAATACTTGAACTTTAGTGATTAGTGAGAAGAGGAGAAGGAAGCCAAGGAGGTGAGGAGAGACCAGTGAGATAGGATGAAACCAGGAGAAACTTTGTTCTAGAAGCCAGATAGAGAAGATATCAGGGTTTGATGAGTCATACCAGTTGGCTGTAGATAGGTCAAGAAAGATGAGAACTTGGATTCAATAATAATATGTAGGTGACCTTCAAGTTCAGTGGCATATTGGGGAGCAAAAGTCTCATTAGAATGTATTCAATTTGAATTGAAGAATCTTGGAAACAGAGTATGGTCATCTCTTTTGTGACCTTTTGCAAAAAAGGAATCAGAGAAACTAGCCAGAAACTAGAGAGGTGATGGTAGGTTCAAAGGTTCCTTGTTATTGTTTGTTTTCTAATGATTGGAAACACACACACACACACACACACACACACACACAAATGGTTTGCTTCATAATATGGAGGAAATTAGGAAATTGATGATGGAGAGGAGAGAATTGGACCTTACTAGAGCAATGTTCTTGAAAGGTAGGGGCATGATATCTATTTTCAAAGTGGAGGAGTTAGACTTTTTGACCCAAAAAGTTCAAGCATAGTAGAAGAGTAAATCTGTAGATTTTGGTGAGTGGGTAAGTGTGGTTCTAGAAGTTCTCTTCTGATTGCTTATATATATATAGGAATCAAGGACAACATGTAGAGTAACTCAGATCTTAGGTGGCTTTTGATTTTTTTTTCTTGAATGATGCAGATTAGGTGATCTGCCAGGAGTCCTGAGAAGCAACAGGAGGGCTGTAGCCATGCTTGTTAAATTTTTTTTTTTTTTTGAGACATTTAGGTTTTTGTTGCTCTTCAGTCTAATTGGTTTGTATAACACTTAGGAAGAGATTATAAAAAATTTTTTTTCTTAATTTTTTTAAATGTTTATTTATTTTTGACAGAGAGAGAGAGAGACAGAGCATGAGTGGGGGAGGGGCAGAGAGAGAGGGAGACACAGAATCTGAAGCAGGCTCCAGGCTCTGAGCTGTCAGCACAGAGCCCGACGCGGGGCTCGAACTCACAGACAACGAGATCATGACCTGAGCCGAAGTCAGACACTCAACCAACTGAACCACCCAGGCTCCCCTAAAAATTTTTTTTAATGTTTTTATTTTTCAGAGAGACAGAGCATGAGCAGGGGAGGGGCAGAGAGAGGGAGACACAGAATCTGAAACAGGCTCCAGGCTCTGAGATGTCAGCACAGAGCCCAACGCGGGGCTCAAACTCACAGACTGCGAGATCATGACCTGAGCCGAAGTCAGACGCTTAACTGACTGAGCCACCCAGGCGCTCCGGGCAGGGATTCTTAAAACACTTTTGGGGCTCTGGAAAAATTTTTTTCCCATTGATCTTCGAGCCAAAAAGTATAAGGTCCTTAGAATTTTCATTAAATTGTAGGCTCTTAAAGACATATTTAAGCCAAGGAGGTAAAGCTAATTGTCTAGTCAAGTCTGGAATCTCTGTGGTCTTCTGAATTATATAATTTAATTTGGAAATTCAGTTTTCATACCTGTGTGCATATTCATGTATTCAAACTCAACCTGTTGACAATATAGCTGACTTATTCTAAATTAGAGGCAACAAGAGCATGAAATAAAAATGTGTAAAATGTCAAAGTCAAAATAAGAACTCTGCCTAACGTGTGATTTATTTATTTTACTTGAGAGAGAAAGACCCAGGGGAGTGTGTGCGTACCCAGGCAGTGGAGGGGAAGAGGGAGAGAGAGAGGGAGAGGAAGGGAGAGAAAGAAAAAGAAAGAAAAGAAAAAAGAAAAGAAAGAGAAAATATTAAGCAGGTTCTATGTTCAGCACAAGCCCATTGCAGCACTTGATCCCACCACCAGGGGGTCATGACTTGAGCTGAAATCAAAAATTGGGCGCCACCCAGGTGCCCCTAAAGTGTGATTTAAATTGTGATTTGGGTAAACCTGATATTTGAAATTATATTGCATTTTGCAGTTAGAATGCATTGAAATCATGTCAAAGCATTTACCCTTGGTGAATTTATATTAAAATATTAAAGTGGGTAAAGCCAAATAATCATCAAAGATGCTAAAATTTCTAGGAAATAGTAAGTAAAGGCAGACAGCCGAGGAAGAATTGGCAAAATGTCTGAATAGGCATTTCATAAAAGAGGAAACGTGAATTAGCCAATAAATCTGAAGAAATGCTCAGTATCTTTCATCAACAGGAAAATGCAAAGTTAGGCCACAATTCTATGCCATTTTACACCCCAAAATTAACTTAGCATTACTAAGTATTGGATGTGGTTCAGTATGAACTACCTGTTGCTGTTGGGATTATAAATTCCTAAACACACTTTGGGGAAAGTAAAAATTGGCATCTTCATGAAAAATTGAACATAGACGTATTCATCAACTACTAGGCAGAAACTTAAGAGAAACTTTGGCACACGGGCCATAGGAGATGCCTATGAGAACTTTTGTAACAGAAATGCTCATAATAGGAAAAAAATCTTGGGAGAAGAATAAGATACTATTGTAAAGAAAATGGATAATTCACTTATGATATATTTATACAATGCAGAATTATTCTACAGTAAAAGGAATGAGCTACAACTGATGCAGCAACTGGATGAATCTTTAAAACGTAATACTGAATGAAAAAGTCAAACCGAGAAGACCGGAGCTATTTAATACCATTTTCACAGAATTCAACAGCAAACGAAATGAAACCCTATGTTGTTGGGGGATATATACATATGTTTTAAATCTTTTAAAAAATCAAGTAACGATAAAATATAGCCTAGCAGTTGCAGCAGACAGAAGGGATGAGAGAGGTGGGGGCATGGATTTGGGGGGAGCCAGTCAGGAAAACATTACCATTAACTTCTATTTAGGTTCTCCAGTGGGGGGAGGAGCAGGTACCTGGGTGTTCCCTCTATTATTGTCCTTTGAATTTAAAACATGTTACAAGGGGCGCCTGGGTGGCTCAGTCAGTTAAGCGTCCGACTTCGGCTCAGGTCACAGTCTGACGTTCCGGTCCGTGAGTTCGAGGTCGCGTCGGGCTCTGGACTGATGGCTCAGAGCCTGGAGCCTGCTTCCGATTCTGTGTCTCCCTCTCTCTCTGCCCTCCCCCGTTCATGCTCTGTCTCTCTCTGTCTCAAAAATAAATGTTAAAAAAAAAAATTAAAAAATAAATAAAATAAAACATGTTACAAATAACTCTTGTAGTAACAATAAGTTAGAAAGTAGGGGAAGCATATTCTGAAGTCACAGTTTAGAAGACACGTCATCACTTCTGCTTATTCCCTTACTGCCACTTGAATTCCTAATGTCACTCAGTTTTATACCAGAGGTATCTTCTTTTATTAGTCTTTTATCTGATTAAGCCTGTGTCTGCCATTTGTCAAGCCACTCAGGAACTACTTGTTGGATGAATAACTGAATGAATGACTTGGGAAAATAATTCAGGATTTTTCTTAGAAACTACTTAAGAGGGAGATTTTGAAAAATACTTTTCCTTCCACTACTAGCTGGGTGAGATGGACAGCAAAACTAGGTTATTATTGCAGAGACTTTTGAATGATAATGGACTGTATATTTGAAGGCAGTATTTCTTTTTTTTTAAAGTAAAACTCTTTTAATTTTTTAAAAGTAATCTCTGAGATCAGGAGTCACACACTCTACCTACCGAGTCAACAAGGTGTTCTTTGAAGGCAGTATTTCTGATTATGTTTTAACTATTGTAATATGATCAGAGAGATTAACAAATACATGACAAAAACAAATAGTTGATCAGAACAGCAGACAGAAAGCCCATGGGAATTAGTCCAAGCTCCTCAGTTTTGAATAAAGGCACTTTGGGACTAAAGAAATAATTGATTAAGATCATAGAATTTGTTGAGAACAGAGTTAGGAAAGACCAGAACCTAGATCTCATGATTCATATACTAGGATTTTCATATTGAAATACTGAATGGTAAATAAAATATTTTTTTCAGACTTTTTGTTTTGTTTTTTAAAGTAATCTCTGTACCCAGTGTGGAGCTTGAACATATAACTCAGAGATGAAGAGTCTCATGCTCTGTCGACTGAGCCAGCCAGGCACCCCAAATAAAACAAACATTTGAATGTCCTGTAGAAGGCATGCTTAACAACTTAAGCGTGGGTTATAACCATTAAGTAGGAAGCAGTGTTTTCTGATTTTAAGTTAGGGCAAACTACAGTTAGCTTCAGATACTTGACAAATATACCTAGAGAACTAACAAGAAGTTTTTGCCTTTTTGGCTCATAAAAGCAAAAAAAGAGTGTGATCTGTGATGTACAAATGAACACTGGACTGGAAATGGGGAAGAATTAGGTTCTGAACCTGGCCCTGCCACTAAGTAACTGTGTTGTCATTGATTCTTTGCATAATTTTTCCTGGTCTTAGTAGATGGTTTAGAGAGACCAGATTTAAATGACTATATTTTTTGTGGACAGATTTTATCTGTCTTAAATAAGTCATTGTCATGTGTTCCATTATTAAATCATTGGCCACAAATAAGGAGACAAAGAGGGAATCAGTTGAAAATGAATGACTCATTATGCCAATACATATTCTGAAAATAAACTTTTTTTTTTTCTTTTTTTCTTACATCACAGGTATAATACTTCTCCACATCTGCTTCAGGAAGAAAGTGCCTGCCATTCCTATTGTTTCTACGCAGGTTCATGCCAGCCCAGAACGGAGAATCAGGTCAGTTTTAGGATTGTTTTGTCTGTCGAATAAGGAGCCAAGAGCAAGAATCATGATAGTCTTTCTTGCATCATTGTATTGTAGCAAGACCACTGAACTCTGCCCCAGAAGAGCTGGGTTTCAAGCCTTCTTTCCCATTGATGGCTGGGTAAGCTTAGGCAAACCTTTCCTGAATGGCTTGTAGTTTTCTGCACCCCTCCCCCCCACCAAAAAGGATATATTAGAATAAATTATCTTCAGTTTCAATTATAGCTTTAAAGCATTGTTACTTTTATTGTAGGTACCTACATAGAATAAAATCGTATTGTTAAAACATCAATTTCATTCTTTTTTTCCCCTGGAAAAATCTAGTTGTAAGCACAAGCTTTGGAACTCTAACCTATTGTATTGTAGTTCCTTGGAGTGACTAGTTTAAATGATGAGCTACGTTGTAAGGGACTCGAGAGTATTCTTGCTATCTGGTTGCCTTAGTTTTAGTATTTTACTTTGCTTTATTGTTACTGAAACATTTTTTACATGAGGTTATTAGTCCTTCAATAATGTTCTTCAGCTTTAGAGAGGATACCTTTTTGACCATGTTAGTTCTCTATTGATTGTACGTGACACAATTCAAATATCTTAAACAGAAAGGGGAAGTTATCAGGCTTTTGGATATATCCCAGGGGATACCAAAAGCTCTGGGGACATGGAAATGCAGCTGGGCTGTACAAGAAGAACCCAGAAACCAAAGACAGTCAGGTTTCCCTCACACTGTCAGTGTGGCGCTTCTCCTGTGCGTCTGTGTCACTATCTTTGGAGAACTGGCTTTCTTCATGTTTCCATTCCTTGTCATGGGAAGCATGGTTTTCACCACTTCCCTACACTCTGTATTTTAAACTTCAAACTCCCAAAGAAAGGCTAACGAACGCTTAAGTACCCTATCCCAGATTCCCCAGAACAGACTCTGATTCTTTAGTCAGGTGTCCCTAAGCAAGTTGTGCTTTGGGGCAGGGTCATTTTAAAACTTGGCAATGGCTATCTTCCCATCTTTGTTTCAAAGCCTGTTGTCCAAAAAGGATCTGATTTATTCCTACTACAATACACGTGGCTAATAATAGAGGCTTACCCTTTCTTTTTTTTTTTTTTTTTTTTTAATTTTTTTTAATGTTTATTTATTTTTGAGACAGAGAGAGACAGAGCATGAACAGGGGAGGGGCAGAGAGAGAGGGAGACACAGAATCTGAAACAGGCTCCAGGCTCTGAGCTGTCAGCACAGAGCCCGACGCGGGGCTCGAACTCACGGACCGCGAGATCATGACCTGAGCCGAAGTCAGATGCTCAACCGACCGAGCCACCCAGGCACCCCAAGGCTTACCCTTTCTAGGAGTATTTGTATTTCAGTTGGGATCAAACATTAAGCTGTATTTCCAAAACTGTGTAGAAGTGAAAATGTGAGTTCTAGTAGATAAAAATGATTAATATAGATGAAAGAAAAACATTAGGGATTGAAAGGCAGTATTTTAGGGTTTGGAGATGGAAGAAAATGAGTAACCCATGTTTGTATACTTAATGGAGGGCAGATAGATAATCACATATTTTTTTTAGCTTATTTTGAGAAAGAGTATGAGCCAGTGCACACACTCAAGCAGGGGAGGGGCCGAGAGAGAGAGGGAGAGAGAAAAATCCCAAGCAGGCTCCACACTGTCAGTGCAGAGCCCAATTCGGAGCTCGAACTGACAAACTCTTGAGATCCTGACCTGAGCCGAAATCAAGAGTCAGATGCTGAACCAACTGAGCTACCCAGGTGCCCTGCACATATATATTTCTAAGGTTGCAGTGGTACAAAATTTAATACAGCAAGTAAAAGAAAAGCTTTTCTATTTAACTTTCTGAAAACAAGATTTGAAGGTAAGGGAAAGGACCATTAGGTTTAGTCTCAGCTCAACTATTAACTATGATTTTGCCTAAATCACTTATTCTTTGTGCACCTCAGTTTACTGAATCTGGGCCACTTACCAGCTGCATGACCTTAACTTCAAGACATCAGTTTTCTTCATCTTAAAAATGGAATTGGTGATAGTGATAGCTCACAGGTTTCTTGTGAGGAATTACTATATGTTAAGTGTACAGAAAAGCTCCTGGCACATCAGCAGTATCACTTTTTGAAATGAGTGGATTAAATTACAGGATTGTTGGAGTCCCAGGTAACTTAAAAAAAAATAAAAAGAAATCTGTGGTCTAAGATATTTCTGATACGACCAACATCTTTTTTTCAGAATTAAGACTTAGAAGCCTTGGCCGTCTACTTGAGCCCTGTGTTAAGGCTAGTTTTGGTACTGCCAACAAAAGTTATTTTGAATTAAGTGTAGGTATTAGTTCTCTATGGCTACATGTATTAATTTGTTAGGGCTGCTGTAGCAAATTACTACAAACTGGATAACTTAAGCAACAGAAATTTATCTTTTAATGTTTATTTATTTTGAGAGAGAGAGAGAGAGAGAGAGCATGCAAGTTGGGGAAGGCCAGAGAAAAAGGGAGAGAGAGAATCCCAAAAATCCCAAGAGCCGATGCAGGGCTCGAACTTAGAAAACCGTGAGATCGTGACCTGAGCTGAAGTCAAGAGTCAGACGCTTAACTGACTGAGTCACCCAGGAGCCCCAATTTATTTATTTTTAAAAGTTTATATGTTTATTTTGAGAGAGAGAGAGAGAGAGAGAGAAATTAGGGGAAGGGCAGAGAGAGGGAGAGAGAGAGAATCCCAAGCAGGCTCCCTGCTGTCGGCAAACCATAAGATCATGACCTGAGCCAAAATCAAGAGTCAGACGCTTAATTGACCGAGCCACCCAGGTGCCCCGAGACATATATTGAGAGAGTTTAAAAAGTTCAAGGAATTGAACTCCATACAGTATGAAAAATGCGGATATATTTAACGTGAAGATTAAAATACAAATTTTTAATTTTTTATAATTAGAAAAAAATGCAAGTTGAAAATTAAAATAGCATTACAAATTAGACTATTGGGATTTTATTTTATTTTTTTTAATTTTTTTTTTTTCAACGTTTTTTTTTTTTATTTATTTTTGGGACAGAGAGAGACAGAGCATGAACGGGGGAGGGGCAGAGAGAGAGGGAGACACAGAATCGGAAACAGGCTCCAGGCTCGGAGCCATCAGCCCAGAGCCTGACGCGGGGCTCGAACTCACTGACCGCGAGATCGTGACCTGGCTGAAGCCGGATGCTTAACCGACTGCGCCACCCAGGCGCCCCAGACTATTGGGATTTTAAATTTTAATTCAGTTTTTCTTTATTTCAAGAAATGATACCCTAAGTTTGGGACTTAGAAATCATTTTTTATATGAATTTTTTTTAAGTTTATTTATTTTGGGGGAGAGTGTGCACATGCAGTGTGCTCTGCACCAACAGCACAGATGTGGGGTTCCACCTCGCTAACCATGAGATCATGACCTGAGCCGAAATCAAGAGTTGGATGCTTAACCACCTGCGCGATCCAGGTGCCCCAGAAATATAAATCATTTTTATCACACTTTATATCCCCTTTTGTGATACTTTTTTTTCCGCCTTAGAGTTTTGGTTTATTGTCTAGAGCTAGAGGTTTCTATGACTTCCATCTCTGAGTTGTTTTTGACCGCAAGTATCCCTTATTTGGCTCTTGTTTTGAGGACAGTTTATGTATTGATCTTTATTGATAGTGTGATTAAAAATATTGCATAATGGGTGCCTGGGTGGCTCAGTCGGTTAAGCCTCTGACTTCAGCTCAGGTCACGATCTCACAGTTCATGAGTTCGAGCCCCACGTCAGGCTCAGTGCTGACGGCTCAGAGCCTGGAGCCTGCTTCGGATTCTGTGTCTCCCTCTCTCTCTGCCCCTCTCCCGCTCGTGCTCTGTCTCTCTCAAAAATAAACAAACATTAAAAAATTTTAAAAAAATATACTGTATAAAGATTTAAAAGCAGATATTAGTGAGAACTGCAGTGTAGTACATGTTTTGGTTAAGGCACCAAACTCAGTCATATTTCCAGGTTTCAGTCATGGTGTCGTTGCTTACAGCTCTTTGTCCTAGTACATATTTCTTAATTTCTCTTCTTATTTCCTATCTGTAAACTGAGTGTACTAATAGTATTTAATAGAAGTATCATAAGGGTTAAACAAGGTAATGCTTACAAAGTCCTTAACGCTGTACCTGGCACATTGTAAGTAAAAGCTAAATTTATGTTAGCTCCCATTCATTGTTGCAAACAATGGCCTTAAATCATTTTTATCTCTGAGTTTTTTAAGATTAGAATATCAACAAAACAGTGTTCTGCCGACGAAAATGCAAAAACCTCCGTGTTTAGTTGATTACACAGTTCATTAGCATATTGGCTTTATTTTTGAAAGGCAGAATAGAGTTTGCCTAAAAGGATATGAGTTTAGAGCCATTGCTTAAATTATTGACTAAGAAAGGCAGGAAGGAATTGGAGAAATAAGTGTGCTTTTTTGCTGTAGGTCTCAAGAGCTTTTTTGTAGTCCCCAAATACATACGTATGTGGTATAATGTATCTGTAACACAAGGATGTCAACTTTTCATTTTCGTTTTCTTCTTAAACTTTTACCACTAGCCACTCCTCCCCCCTCCCCCTTTTTTTTGTTCTGTTTTGACCTGGGGGAAAGGAGTGGGAGAAGGGATGTCCATTCCCTTTACAGTTTTATACAGGACTTGTCATTGCTGGTCTTCTTACCTGTGGTAGGATTGCCCCTTGCTCCTGTTTTATGAAGATCTCTGCTAATAAGGCACCATTAGGTGTATTGATGTGGTTGTGAGTTGACTGTGGCCACTTAGGAACATCCTAAGAAAGCTAAACTCCAGGGTGCTTGGGTGGCAAAGTTGGGTAAGCATCCAACTTCCACTCAGGTCATGATCTCACGTTTCTGTTTGTGAGTTCAAGCCCGGCATCAGGCTCTGTTGCTGTCAGTGCAGATGGTGCTTTGGATTCTCTGTCTCCCCCTCTCTCTGCCCCTCCCCCGACCCTGCAAGCTAAATTCCTTCTCCCTGTAGAAGAAGGATCTATGCCTAAATTGAGGGAAATGTGGAATTAAGAGGACGTCTCCTGTTCACATACATTGTGGTCCTAATTTGGTGTCAGCTTTACATTGTCTGAGCACATTTTTGTGTGTGTTTTATTTAAATGAAAATGAAGGCCACTGCTCTCCTTAGGAGTTTGTAATTTGGAAGTGTTATACAACAAATGATATAGAAAGAAGAGAGGAAACGGGAGAAGATCTGAAGTATAATCTCTCAAGCTGGTTTATTATTTTCTTTGTGTGTGGTGGAGGAGGAACCTCAAAAAGCCTAGCCTAGAATTATTTTTGGAAAGTAAAGATCCAGTATGTTTTGATGGAATCAAGGATAGTTATGACTATGTCTATATGCTGAAGTAGAAAGTGAGTTAAAGAATGGTTCCAAAACATATAGAGAAGGAAGGACACATTCTTTTTTTTTTTCTTCAATTTTTAAAGTATCTTGATTTTTAAAATAAACATTCAGATACTTAGTTCTTTTT
Source organism: Panthera uncia (assembly GCF_023721935.1). Classification (NCBI taxonomy): domain Eukaryota; kingdom Metazoa; phylum Chordata; class Mammalia; order Carnivora; family Felidae; genus Panthera; species Panthera uncia. Next base: position 68,353,282 of record NC_064811.1, on the reverse strand, counting down.
TACCGCTCCAAAGAGCTGAAATAATTTATAATGGTCTGTGCTCTCTCCCTTCCATTTTTCCTCCTTCCCTTCTTAGTATCTGTCCCCATAATTTTTGACCTTTCAGTTTGGATCTTTTATATTTGGTCTTACTGCATGTTTTGTAGGAAGCAAATCACATTGTCATGTGTTCATGATGCAAGAGTTGTTTTCCTCCTTACGGTATCTCTAGCTCTTTCTTAACTATGTAATTGCCTCGTCCAAAAAAAAAAAAAAAAATGTTTCAAAAAGCCCCATAGGGATGAATTTTTGAAGTTATCTCAGAACCAGTCATGGTTCAAAACGCAAACTTTTTGGGATCAGAGGCTAAGATTTGGTTTATTTTTTAAAATCTTTTAATGTCAAAAAAAATCTTTTCAAATATTTTTACCTTCTTCCAACATCAGTAGATTAGCCTGATGCTTTGCTCTATCTAAGTGGGTATTCAGGAATAAGGGCTTCCTTTTAGGGTCGGAGGTTGTTGAAGGAAAGCTTTTACAAAATCTTAGGAAAAGGCAAGCTGTCCCCCATTAAAGAACAGTTCTTAGTTTACTGGTGCAGAGGCCATGTGATAGAATTAAGTTTTTTATGTGGGCTTAAATTTATCTCCCCTGTTTTTTTTATTTTTAAAATACATATTATATATTTATAATATATCTATATATTATTTATTTATTCATTTTGAGAAAGAGTGTGCACAAACACAAGCGGGGGAAGGACAGAGGGAGAGGGAGAGAGAATCTCAAGCCATCTCCACACCTAGCATTGAGCCCATCGGGCTTAGCGCTGAGCCCAGGGGCTCAGTCTCACGACTGTAAGATTATGACCTGAGCTGAAATCAAGAGTCAGATGCTTAACTGATTGAACCACCCAGGCACCCTATCTCCCCTGGTTTTTTGATCAGTTTTATGTTTTTCATTTCCTATGCCTGCTAAAGAATTCTTGTTCAAGGAATTCACTTTTATAATATCATAGGTAGGGACACCTGGGTGGCTCAGTCGGTTAAAGCTGCTGACTTTGGCTCAGGTCATGATCTCACAGTCTGTGAGTTCGAGCCCCGTGTCAGGCTCTGTGCTGTCAGTTCAGAGCCTGGAGCTTGCTTCGGGTTCTGTGTCTCCCTTGCTCTCTGCCCCTCCCCCACTCACACTCTGTCTCTATCAAAAAATGAATAAACGTTAAAAAAATATATATGTAATATCATAGGTAAATGAAATCCACCCCTTCCCTTGAATAATAGTTAATGATAATAGATAATAATATTAATAGCAGTGTACATTTACTGTTTCCTAGGTTTTTCATGTATTACATCATTTATTCTTCACCACAATCTTGTGAGATTAATTCTATTATTTTACTAATTTTTATGCTGTTAGAAACAGGCACTAGAAGTACTTGCCCACAGTCACAGGATGAGGTAATGGCAGAGCCATGATTCAAACCTAGGAATCTGTCTCCAGGGTCAGGCATTCACCTGCTCTGCTGTCCTGCTTCTCTTATACATGAGGAATGACATCACTTATTTCTTTTCTGTAAAAGAATGTGAAACATTCTTCTTATATCTGAATTTATGTTTGAAGACAGTAGCCTGTGAATATTCATTATATTAAACGTGAGTTTCAGGTATTTAATTATACTGTTAAGAAAGTAAGAAAATGTATACTAATAAAAAATGTTTGGAGCAGAATGATTTATTCTGTCTTCTCAGGTGACCCTGTGTAAGGTTAGTATTCTATTTTCAGGAAGAATCTATTGATTTGTGAGTAATTGAATCCCAGGCTTTGCTATATCCCCATTATATTTTTGATATTTAGTTTGCTATTTTGTTTCCTTTGGAAGTTCTGTACCCACATAGATGTCTATAACTTTGTTTTGTTTTGCTTTGTTTTAGAAAATAATTTTGAGAATAATTACCCTGATACCAAATACTGTACAGTTCAAGCACAAGAAGTACAGAACTGAAGAACTGAGTGTTTTTGTCACTTGTCTCCATTTCTTTTTCTGGAGTTGCTTATATTCTTGTTTTGTGTCTCTCTGCCAAATGGTTTCCTTTGCTTTCTTAATTAGTGTATAGTGGTCAGTTGTGGGTGTTAAGTTTGGCTAGCTCTTGGCCCCCAATAGCTAATTATCTTGGTTATCACATTCTAAATTCTAACTTGCTAGGAAAGAAACTCCATGAGAAAATTTTTGAGATTTTAAGTTTTATTATGTTTTAAGTTTATTGATTTGAATAAGCTCTTTGCTTTTTCTTATCTTTATGGGTATTGAGATTTTGTGGCAGTCTTATTTTCCATAGCTCCTAGTTTGTAAATCTGGAATGGGAGTGTAGTTGAAGTCTAAGGTTTTTTTAATTTTGTTTTGTTATTTTGAGAGAGCACAAGCAAGAGAGAGGCAGCAGGGGGAGAGAAAGAGGGAGAAAGAATAAATCTCAAGCAGGCTTCATACCCAGCACAGAACCCAACACGGGGCTCAATCTAACAACTGTGAGACCATGACCTGAGCCAAAATCAAGAGATGGACGCTTAACTGACTGAGCCACCCAGGTGCCCCTGGTCTAATTTAATGGTGGAAAATGGTCTCTGAATTCAGTGAATGAATATTTTAGTCATATGATAACTGTAGTTTGAAGAATCATATGTCCTAAAAATATTTTTTAAAGTTTTACTTATTTAAGTGATCTCTACACCCAGTGTGGGACTCGAACTCACAACCCTGAGACAAAGAGTCACACATTTTTCCAACTGAGCCAGCCAGGTGCCCCAGGTCCTAAAAGTATTTAAACAGTGCCCTCTGTGATGTGTATTCCAGCGAAAAATGTGGTGCTGTCAGCCTTTTTTTTTTTTTTTTTTTTTTTTAAAGGTTCATTACACTCCTTTCTGCATGTTTTGCCAAAGAGCTGGGCCTCTGAGAGTGGTAGGATCTTTCAAGAATAAAAAACTATCTATCACAGAATTAGCAGAAAGGAAAAGAATATCTATGAGATTGTGTAAGGTACATACAAATAATTCACAGATTATGAAAATATACTTTGTTTCATGAACTTTTGTTTACCTCAATATAAGATGTTCTGATGGAGACTGTAAACTACATAGTTTAAGGAAAGAGTTGTGCAGCACCACCACAGATTTTCATCTTTGGTAACATAAGTTTAAAGTACTGGTGATGTAGAATACATTTGTTTATATAGGAAAAAGAAAAGGTTGTAATTTTGTGTATCTTTACAACCTGGCTAGAGTGGTAACCCATTTTAAGATTTATCAGTTAGCATTTTGTAGACCAATGGGAAATTTCTTATTTCTGCTCTTTCGAAAAAACAAGAAATCTAGAAACAGGTGGAGATTTCTCAGTGGTTTTATCCCTCTCCTTTTAGACCAGAGTTTGCATTTTGAAAATTTTAAACCTACAGAAAAGTTTAATAGAAACTATAGTGTACATCCAAATACTTTCAACCTTGACTCAATAATTGCCAGTGTTTTGCCACATACATTGTCATTGTGTTTATATACATTTCAGGGTGGAGAGGTGGCATTGCTGAACCATTTGAAAGTAATTTCAGCCATCATAATACTTCACCTGTAAATACTTCAGCGTGTGCCTCCTAGAAATAAGGACATTCCTCTGTGTGACCATTATATTTTTCTCATGGGTTAACAAAATAACAATAATTCAGTACTGTCATGTTAAATCCAGTCCCTATCCAAATTCTCCAGTTATCCCCAAGATTTCTTTTACAGATCTTTTCAAACAACAATGTAGTTAAGGTCCACATATTACACTTGCTTATATCTCTCTACTCTTTAAAAATCCAAATTAGTTTCTCCTTTCTCTTCTTCTTCTTCTTCTTCTTCTTCTTTTTTTTAATGATAGTGACCTTTTTAAGAGAGTCCAGAATAATATTTTTGTAGCAATCCACATTCTGCATTTATTCCTTTCTGGTGCCTGTCTAGTGAAACTGGAAAATAACTCCTGTCATAGAGCAGGAAGCCACATGAGATACATATGATAAAATTTATAGGGGAATTGAATAGTGACTGGAAGTAGTTATTACTGGGTTGAGGTTAGCAAATGAGAATAAGGAAGGTTTCTTTCAGGTTAATGGAGCAGAAGTTGGGAAAAGAACAAGAAAAGAAAGAGGTTAAAGGGAATAAAGGGAATTCATATGACACCAAGGGATAGTAGCAGGCAATTTACTTGGTAAAGAGAGGAGAGAGTTGTGGAATCATAGTACCCAGTACCTAGAGGGATAGATGCTTGTTGTGTTTTGGCTGAGTAGTTGAATGAATGAAAAAGTCTTTGAATTTTCTGCACTGACTGTAGAGAGGCATAGTGAGCCCAGGTCAACTTGGCTGCTATTAGAAAAACAAATGAGGTTGTGTGCATTAGACCTTTTGTATGTTACGAGGTTTTCTATGGAAGTAAAGGGGTATATTAATATATTGTACTGCTTCTTGCAAATTTCTAAGGGAAAATTTGGAGTCATGATTTTATGCCTTGCCTGTATCTATATGTATTAGAATAATTGTATAGATACCATAAGTGAGAAAGCTTCAGATTTATAACTTTTGTATACAATATATATGTATAAAATATACAGTTTTATATGTAGTTACATGTTGATGCCTTGAACTGAAAAATTAAAGAATCTACAAAATGAAAGTGGTAAAAACATGGTTCTGTGTTTGTTTATAAATATTTTTAGTACTCATAGAATATACTTTGATGATGAATAATATTGCTTTCAAGTAACTTCTGATAAAATGTCAGATGTTCACAAAGACATAAGTAACTTTGATTATGTTCAATTTGCTTTTCAATTAGGAAAAATTGAGAGAGGGCTAGTTAATTCTCAAAATATTGATATTTTAATATGAGAGAAATCTGTTTTACTATGAAAACCTAGAGAATAGTCTTTTTTCTCCCTTTTCTTTCCCTTACCTTCACTACTTATCCTTCCCCTACCTTTAATTAGTCTACCCTACCCTTCCTTCTGTTTCCTACCTTTTTCTTTCATTCATTGCTTTTAATGACCTCTACTGTTTCCAGAGGTCTTATCCCGTGTTACTTGTCTAAGATACTGCTTCATAGCAGTTAGTTTATGACTGGGTCCAACAAGACCCTGCAGTTTTTTCATGACTAAGTTTACAATTTTGTTATACTAGCTTTTAAGCCTCTAGGCAGTAATTTTTGCTTATTTGCTTCTTAAGATCCAAAGTAATACATTTTATCAGTGTTGGGATTCTTAAGTTGATCTAGTAAGTGCTTTCCTACCTATGTTCAGGACCAAGTGAGAAATACAGTGTGACATGATAAGATTTGATTTGGGCTTGGGCACTCTGTAGCAGTGTGGAGAGTGGTTTAGAGTGAGGACTGATGGAAGGGGGATCGCTAGTAGGTTGTAGCAGTAAATCTAATGGGAGATGCTAAATTATTTCCTAACCCTATTCACTATTAGAGAAAAAACGACAAATATAAAAGATACTCTTTTATGATATGCTCCCTTTGAGTGTGGGAGTTGAAGGAAAGGAAGGAAATGAACTGAAACCATCAGGTAGTCTAGGTTAACTGCCAAGTTTCTACCTGGATGACTAGTTAACTCTGTTCCTGCTTAGCTGTGTAGAAATTATAGAAGAAAAAATAAAATTTAGGGAGAAAAATAATGTGTTAGATTTTTGAACATAATTTTAAGAATTTCAAACTTGCAGAAAAGTTGCAAAAATAATAAAAAGACCAAAAAAATAATATGAAGACCATCCATGTGCCCTCTGTTCAGATTTACCTGTTAACCTTTTGTCCCAAATGCTTTATTACTCACTTTGTGAATAAATGTTTCTGTGTATATATGTATAAATATACATGCATGTATGTATTCTTCTCATTGAATCATTTGGAAAGTTACATTGAACATATCATAGCCCTTTAGTCCTAAATACCTTAGTGTGGGTTTCCCAAGGATAAGGATAATTATATAGAGCAGTCTTAAAAAACTTTAGTTGATTTAGCATTGCTGTATTACTTTAATCTAATCTGCCATTTTCCCATTTTGTCAATTGATCAAATGTGTTTTATAACAAGCAGACTTCTTCCCCTCCAATACGGAATTTAGTCTGTGATCCCATATTGCATAGATGTCATATCTTCAGTATCTCTTAATCTGTAACAGGTCTTCAACTTTTCTTTGTCCTTTATTACATTGTCATTTTCAGAGAACATAGTTATCCCCTTCCCCCCACCCCCCCCCAACTTTTTTCTTTTTAACAGTGTGCCTTAACTTCAGTTTATCTGATGTTTCCTCTTGATAAGATTCAAGTTATGCATTCCTGGATGAAATACTACATAAGGGTTGTGTCTTTCTTAGCACATCATATCTGGAGGTATACAGAGCCCATCTGTTCCTCATTTTGGTACACATTTTGACCACCTGTTTGTTTCATTGTCTGATTCCTTCACTATATAGTTACTATACTCTCTTACAATTAATAAGGAATCTGTGAGGAGATATGTTAAGACAATTACAATACCCTACTCTTCATCCAAATTTCATCCCCTTTGCATAGGGTCTACTGATAACTTGCTTCAACCAATTGTTACTGGTGTGGTTGTTACATGATTTTTTTCCAACTCCAGTACTTCCTCTACTTTTACCAGTGATTACTCAACATTCTATTCAAGTAAGAGCCCTTTTTAAAATCTGTCTATATGGGGGCGCCTGGGTGGCCCAATCGGTTGAGCGTCCGACTTCAGCTCAGGTCGCGATCTCACCGTTGGTGAGTTCGAGCCCCGCGTCAGGCTCTGGGCTGATGGCTCAGAGCCTGGAGCCTGCTTCCGATTCTGTGTCTCCCTCTCTCTCTGCCCCTCCCCCATTCATGCTCTGTCTCTCTCTGTCTCAAAAATAAATAAACATTAAAAAAAACTTTAAAAAAAATAAAAAAATAAAATCTGTCTATATTGTTTTAATTACTGAACTTCTGGATTCCTGTTTGTTTCTCAATGATTAATAATTCATTACCGTTCTTAAATATTTTGGTTCTCAAATTGTCCCAAATCTCACCAGTAAGATCCTCTTTCTCCGTGCTGGCTCCTGTATCCTTTTACATTTTTTATTTTTTACTTTTCAAGTACTTCATTATTTTCATCATTAATAAGACTCCTCTTGTATCTTCTCTGTCCCTAGAATGAGTCATTTCTCCTAGGAGTGGGGGTTGGGAAATTATAATAGGAGCCAAGATCTGGACACTTAGTATGTATGTTGCTGCTGGATATCTTTGCTTCTGGGCCCTTTATTAGGGGACCAAGCTAGAAAATATATGTATCTTTATATGTACAAACATATATATGTGTATACACATTTGCATGCATGTGCTCACATAACATGGATATATGTTTGAACATGGATATATATTTTAGAAGTATTAGTTCACAGATTTCTCTGTTTTCCCTTTCTGTATAGTGAGAACACTGGCACTTAACAATATCAGCATTTTTATTCATTTACCCTAAATGAGTATCATCTAAAATGATTTCAGAATTGTTTCACCTATACCACCATAAAAACAACCCAAAACAACACCCCACCCTTATAGATAACTAACTTCATTGGTTTCTTGTTTATCCTTCTAATATTTCTTTTGCAGCAATAAGCAGACATGTATTTTTTCTTATTTCCTTTTTTTCTAACACAAGCATGCATGCTGTCTGTATAAATACTTTGGCACTTAGCTGTTTTCACTGAAAAATGTACCCTGTATCAGTTCACAGAGATCCTCATCATTCTTCTGTGTGTATGTATGCAAGTTTATTTGTCCTCTCTTCTGTGGTTATCCAGTAATTTTGCAGTTTTAGAGTACTGCAATGAACAACCTCGTGCATGTCTTTTTTACTGTTGGAGGTGGACCTCAGGTACCTGGCTCAGCAGGTAAATGGACATTCAGTTTTGCTACACGTTAGTGAATCCCCTTCCACTGCACCTGTACTGGTTTGCATTCCCCCCAGTAGTATATGAGAGCACCTGTTTTTCCACGGCCTTACAAAGAGAACGTATTGTCAAAGCTTTTAACTTTTGTCAATCTGAAGAGTGAAGAAATAGTATTTTAATGAGGTTTTAAGGTGCATATTTCTTACGTGTTAAGTTTATATCTTTCAGATATATGACTCATATATATATAGGCATACATAAATATCTATACATGTCTTTTTTTCCATTTTTCTTTAGGATTTTTGGTCTTTTTTTCCAAAAGTTATTAAAGTCCTTGTATATTAGGAGCATTAGCTCTTTATTTGCTACATATGTTTGCAGATATTTTCTCCCAGTGTTCTCATTTGCCTTTTGACTTTGCTTATGGTGTTTTTTGCCATTCAAAAATTAAAAAAAAAAATTTGTTATGTAGTCAAATTTATTAATGACTTCTGTAGGCTGGCATTTTGAGTTATAGTTAGAAAACATAATGAATTTGAACATAAATTTGCTGTATGTAACAGTGAAGAAATGAGGTGGTTGTCTATGCCAGAAAAATAGGGATAATTCTCTGTGCTGTATCACCCACAATTTTACATCTTAAAGCCTGAACCATAGTAATCTATTTCATATGTAGAATATGCCAATTTAATTATTTTAACTTTTTATTGCAAAAATTTCACCCATCTATAAAACTAACACATACCTATCATCTAGCTTCAGTATCAATTAAAACGTCTATGCCAAATGATCTAGATTTCAGGGTTTTCGTTTATTGCTAATTATCTTTGTAAGGAGGGAAGATTGACCTAGCCTAACAGGCTTTGGCCAACTGGCCTCCCGGGCTCTCTGGCCTCTTTCCAATGGTCTTGGCACCAGACCTGACCTCTTTCAGGCTTCTGTAACTTCACCATGTCCACATATCTGAAGTACATGGGAAAAAGGTGAGAAACATAATAGGTTAGAGACTACTGTGGCATGCATCAGTAAAAATAACTCAAAAGAAGTCTGGTCGATGAACGCATTAAAAATTATATCTCTTAGTTTGGATCGAAATAAACGCTGTTTACTGTGTACATATAGATAGCTATTAAAGGAGGAGCTGCAAGTACCTTTTATCAGTGAGCCTAGGACAACTTACAGATGTTTGCTAGCCAGCATCTAAACATAACACGGAAAACACTCAAAGATTCTAATTTGCTTAATGGAATTTTCCTTGTACTACAATTATTTTAAACTGGAATTATATTGCTTTCACTTGATAGCCTCCATGGAAATTGTTTTATTAATTCGGTATATTAATTTTCAGTTTATCAGAGTCTATGATTAGTTTGAAAGAATGACTAGACATCACAAGGGCTCTGGGATTTCTTCTTTTCATTTTATGGGTCTGTATTCCCTTTGGAACAACATTCTCAATGCATCAAAACCCAGTTGAACTGCAACATTAGAATTTTCAAATGGCTTTCCTTCCTCTTTAAGTAGAAGCTGACCAGCCACTTACCAGTAACCATATGCTGAGAATATCAGTATTCTTTAGAAAATATTTTCACAGAAGTAGGAAGGAAAACCAGTGAATTCTTAATGATTATTAATCTTTTGTATAAGTAAAGTCCACATTTGGTTTCTTTTTTTTCACTGAGAATAGCAGTGGTAGTGATCATGGCAAGACAGAATACTTGCTGGCAAGAAGTGGATAAAGAAGACTGGCATAGTCACAGGGGAATGTTGCTGCACTGGCCTGTATTCACTGGTTTTCCTGTGGCCATTTCTTATGAACTTGTTTTGATGAACTAAACTTTACCTTTTGCTTGTATTTTACATTTCTTGTCATTTTTGTGTCGTCATGTTTTGGTTTAGTTTGTGATGTTGTTCATCTCTCTTCTAAAAAGTAGAGCCTATCCACAAAAAAGTTGGTTTCCTAGGGGCACCTGGGTGGCTCAGTCGGTAAAGCGTCCAAACTCTTGATTTCTGCTCAGGTCAAGATCTCACGCTTCGTGGGCTTGAGCTCTGCATAGGGCTCTGTGCTAACAGCATGGAGCCTGCTTGGGATTCTCTCTCTCTGCCCCTCCCTGCTCTCGTGTACATGTGTGCGCTCCCTCTCTCAAAATAAATAAATAACATTTTTTTTTAAAGTTGTTTTTCTTACAGCTATCCTGCATGGTGATAAAACATGATTGTTTTATGGTTAACATGTTGCCTCTAAATATATGATAAGGCTCTACTTTTGTGGATGAGGAACATCAAATATAATTTAGGATTAAGTTTATTATGAACCAGAAGTTCTTTATTAGTTTTTGGAAAATAGTAGCATTTCTGAGTAGAAAACAGCATGTTAAGCGATTGGTTTTGTGCCACTTGATAAAAGCAGAAGACAGACACATTGTGTTTTGTGCGTACAGGTTTGTGTGTGCAATTAAGATCTTTCCTCTTTTATTTTTTAAGACTTGTGGTAAAATATATGTAACCTAAAATTTACCATTTTAACCATATTAAATATTTAACCATATTTAATAAGTGTATAATTCAGTGGCATTATGTACATTGCAAACGTCATATACCATCATCACCATCTATTTGTGAAACTGTTTCATCATCCCAGGAAGAAATTCTGTAGCCGTTAAGCAACACTTCCCCATTCTCCTTTCTCCTGGCCCCTGGTGACTTCTGTTTTACTTACTGTCTCTATGAATGTCAATATTCTAGATAATTTCACATGAGTGTAATCATATTTGTCCTTCCTTTTATGTCTGACTTATTTAAGATGTTTTCAAGGTTCATTCCGTTTTATAGCCTCTATCAGAATTTTGTTCTTTTTTATGGCTGAATTATATTCCATTGTATGTTGGTAAAAGAATAATCTGTTTATTATTTCTACCTTTTACTATTGTGAAAACTGCTATGAACATTGACTTACAGATATCTGTTTAAGTCCCCATTTTTAATCCTTTTGGGTATATACCTCGGGGTGGAATTGCTGGGTCATATGGTAACTCTAATAAACTTTGAGGAGCTGCCACACTGTTTTCCCTAGTGGCTGCGCCATTTTACATTCTTGCTAGCCAAGTGCAAGGATTCCAGTTTCTCCGCATCCCTGCCAACAATTGTTTTTTTCCATTTATTTGTTCATTGCCATCCTAGTGGATGTGAAGTAGTATCTTACTGTGGTTTTGATGTGCATTTTCTTGATGATTAATGATATTGAGTACCTTCTCATGTGTTTATTTTAGGGAAATGTTTGTTCAGGTTTTTTGTGCATTTTTTAATTGGGTTATCTTTTTGATGCTGAGTTGTGGGAGCCTTTTCTTTATGTATCCTGGGCATTAAACCCTACTCAGAGATATGATTTGCAAATATTACTCCTTTCCATGGGTTGTCTTTTCACTCTCCATAGTACCCCTTGATCCAAAAAAGTTTTTAATTTTGATGAACTCTAATTGGTTTATTTCTTTTTATGCTATGTGGTTTGGTGTTATATTTAAGAAACCATTGCCAAATCCAAGGTCATGAAGAGTTGCTCTTATGTTTTTATGTAAAAGTTTTATACTTTTAGCTTTTAAATTAGATCTGTGATCCATTTCAGGTTTATTTTTGTGTGTGCTTTAAGGTAAGGGTCCAACTTCATTTTTTTTGCATATGGATATCCAGTTCTCCCAGCACCATTTTTTTGTTTTTCTAAGAAGTCCTTTCCTCATTGAATGGTCTTGGCCCCTTTGTTGAAAATCAGCTGAGCATGTATGTGAGAGTTTATTTCTGGGCTGTCTATTCCATTGCACTCTATGTCCATCCTTAATGCCAGACATTGTTTTTTTATCACTGTATTAAAGGTTTTCTTTTTGATTGACTAGTTTATCATTCTTAATGTGAACCTTTAAGATTTTTTCTTGTATGTATCTTTAAATTTTGCCTTTAGTAGTTTCATTTAGTTGACAGTACTTTAACAAGAACTGCAGATATCAACTTTATAATGAATCCTGTTGGAGTTAGTGTGCCAGGAAAATTAATACTAAAGCAAGCAAATTTGGAGTTATTGATGCTGCATTTTCTTTGGAAATTAGAGGGAAAAGCATAAAGACAGAAAACGAATGATGCTTGCACTTGCTCACAGAGATTAAAAAGAATTGGAAAGACCAATTATTTATATAATGTAGTAAGTGATCTTTTAATTTCATGTTAAATGTCATTTTATTTTAGTTCCAGAAGTAATCTACTTAGGAGGAGGAGGATCGGGGGTGGTGGTGGTGGTGGTGGAGGTGGTGAAACTCTTCAGGAATTTTATAAAAGAAAATAATTTGTATTTTGTGAGGAACATTTTCAATAAGGAGCTAGTAATGGCAGACTCTTAAGTATTAAGCCAGATCTGAATAACAATGTTTATTAGGCTTGTTTTATGTTATAAATTTCTAACTTAATTTTGTCTTCTTTCAGACTGCAACAAAAATTAGAAAATTAGAACATCAGAAGTTATTTCTTTCTCTGTTGATGTACAAGTTTTTTGTTTTTACACTTTTTTCAGAGCAGGTTTATACTCTCCCCCTCTATATTTTAACCGTAGTCCTTAAATCATTTGGGATTTATGAAGTAAATCTATTTTGTAACAAGAATACTGGATTATAAATTAAAGGTAGACCTCTCTAAGAAAATACAAGTTAATTAACCTTTTTTACAGTTTGCTATAAATGAATTTCTGCTATTTTAAAATTTCTACTGTGACTAGATAGAGTAGATCAGTGCTAGGGGTAAACAGATGTTTTAAAACATGGTCTGTTACCTAAAGGAGCTTACATTGTAGCTTAGAGCCAGTTCTTGTACTGAAAATTTATGGACTCTGAAGTCTTGAAGAGTTTGAGTCTAACCTTAGAAAAACAAAATCAAATTTTTGAGCCAAATAAGAACAGTTATATTCTGACATACCTGACTCATATACTCAAGGAGGGATAATACAATATTTTCCTAGCCCTTTTATGTTAAAAGGGGGGGGGGGGAACTGTATTTGATACCAGCGGTAAAACAAAAATGTTAGAAATATACAGAGTTGGGCTTATCAGTTGTAAATGACTATTATGGTTTTAGATTAGGTGAATTAGAATGATGCAAAGTCACTTACACCTTCATCATATTGACTTTCTAGCTCCATTTTTTTTTTTAAGGACAATGGCAATTTTACAGTTCACTTTCCATTTCAGAATGTGCTGGTGATTTTTTAAATTTAGAAGCTATGTGATATATACCAATTAAGATTTTCTTTTATTCTAAATATTTTTATATTACTGTGATTTTCCTTTTTTCCAGTTTTGAGGTATTGATGACATTTAATTTCAAATAGAATCACAAAATTCTGTTTTTAAACCTTCTTAGTATTTATTGATTTCACCTCCTGTTTTTTGTTCTTTTGGCTGTTAACATACCGGGCCATCATCCAACCTAAACTGAATGGCTACGATTTCCTCTTAACTGTGTGTTAGACAAAGCTCCACTTGAGCTTTACTGTAGTGCAAGAGTCCGCTTTGTAGAATGCAAATTTGATTTTCTTACTCTGCTTTTTGAAATTCTCAGTGTCTCCCTATTGTCTTTAGGTAAAGCTGAGAGTGTGTCATAGAACATGTTTTTTTTTTTTTACCCAGCTGGTGCTTATACCTCCAGTCCCTTCATACCTCATCTCTTAGGCTTTCCTCACCCCTCACGTGGTGTGTGTGTGTGTGTGTGTGTGTGTGTGTGTGTGTGTGTGTGTATACATATATATAGTATATACACGTATATATATTTGTGTGTGTATATATATATACACACACACATATATGCGTATATATACATATGCATATGTATACATATATACATATATATACTATATATGCACATATATACATATGTATTCCTATATATACATATACATACATACATATGTATATATACATATACATACATATGTATATATACATACGTATATACTTATGTACATATATACATACGTATGTATACATATATATATATACATACATATATATATATACACACACACACACACCACATCCACTTTTTATTCTTGCACGAACTTCTCATTTTTCTCTCCCTCTTGAAATTTGATACTGTGTGCTAGGTATTCTTGTCAGGTCTTGGGTTTACCTTTTTTAGAGCACTTTTACTATATTGCCCGACTACTTAATTTCTGTCCACTCTATTTAGTCATAGTGTCGTATTTTTCCTCTTTTATCTAGGGCTCATGGTGACTGGGACATAATAGGCACAGATTGATGTTTATTGAATGAATGAATGAATGAATGAACTAGTAACCTATTGCTGTGATATAAATTACCCTAAAACTTAATAGCTTAACAAGGGGTGCCTGGGTGGCTCAGTCAGTTAAGCATCTGACTTTGGCTCAGGTCATGGTCTCACAGGTTCAAGAGTTCGAGCCTCACTGCGGGTTTGTGTTCACCCTCTCTCTCTCTCTGCTCCTCATGGGATTCTGTCTCCCTTTCTCTCTGCCCCTTGCTCATTTATGCTTTCTCTCTCTTTAAAAATAAAAGAAAAGAAAAAAGAAAACTTAATAGCTTAAAATCAAAGCATTTATTACCTCCCAGTTTCTATGGGTCAGGCACTCAGGCATTCCACTCAGGAATGGTTTAGCTGGGTGAGTCTGGCTAAAAATCTCTCAGAGGTGTTACTCATCAAGATGTTGGCTGGGGCTATCTGAAGGTTTGCTTGGGCGTCGGAGGGGGGATACTTCCAGAATGGCTCACTCACATGGCTGTTGTCAGAAGGCCTATTTCTTGCTGGCTCTTAGCATGAACCAATTCTGTTGACATAGACCCCTCAATAGGGCTACTTGAGTATTCTCATGATGTGGAAGTCAACTTCCTTTAGAGCAAGTGATTTGAGAGAGAGCAAGGAGGAAGCCACAGTGCCTTTTATGATATGGTCATACACAGTCACTGCCACTACATTCTGTTCCTTAGAAACACATCACTAAATTTAACTCACAATTAAAAGGAAATTCTACCTTTGAAGGGAGGAGTATCAAAGAATTTGTGGATATATTTTGTAACTACTACAGAAACAAACAATAATTGATGATTCTCTCTTGGACCCAACCCAAATAGGTCATTCTCCCTCTTTATGAAATACATCTGTTTAAATGGAAATACATTTTTGGGGCTCCTCGGTGGCTCAGTCGGTTAGATTAAGCATCCGATTCTTGATTTCAGTTTACATCATAATCTCGAGGTTCGTGGGATTGAGCCCTGCATCAGCCTCTTTGCTGTGACAGTATGGAGCCTGCTTGGGACTCTCCCTCTCCTTCTCTCTCTCTGCCCCTTCCCTGCTCATGCTCTCTCTCTGTCTCTCTCTCTCTCTCTCTCAAAAATAAATAAACATTAAAAAAAAAAAGAACCTCTCTTAAAAAATAAGTGGAAATACATATTTAAAGTATGCATTTATTAAAATATTTTACTTGTTTTTGATAAAGTGACTAGATTGCACAGTTAGGTGAGCTAATCTAAATATTCATAATTTTGTTATTGCTCTTTCACTTAGATTTTGGAAATAAGAAAATTTCCCCTTAAGTTCTATATTGCCTGTAAAATGAATGTGACACAGAATCCACTGCCTTAAGACTTATTACAGGTCTTCAAAAAATCAAACTCCTCCTATATGTAAACTGTATTTATATGCTTTTCAGTGAGAAAAGGATAGCTTTTTAAACTTGTAGCTTAAAACACAAATTAATTTGTACAAAAATTAAAGTCTTTTTAGCCTAATACACGTAACTTGCTTTTTCAAGAAAAATTACAGTTGCTAATGTGTGCCAGGCATTTTACTAGGTGCTGGGTATATATCAGTGAGGAGAACAGACATACATTCTTGTCCACTTAGAGTTCATGAACTGGTAGAGAGCAGGTAATAAACAGATAAATAGATATTTACCAACAGCAACCAGTGCTATCTTTGGAAGAAATGAAAAAGGTGAAGTGATAGAATTATGGGAAGACAGACAGAGTTACTTCTACATTGTCAGAAAAGGCTTGTCAGGAGAGGTGACCTTGAAGCTGAGAAGTAGAGGAGTTATTCCTGCCAGGAGCTTACAGGAAGAGGGAACGCCCTGCAGTGTGAACAGTTGGTGAATGAGGAGTTGAAAGAATGCCTGGAGATGTCCAGGGGGAGAGTGGAATGGAGTTTGAGAGGTAGAAAGAGATGATATGAAAGAGTTTAAGAGACTATTATAAGGAGTATGGATTTTATTCAACACGTTGAAAACCATTAAAGGGTTCTGCAGTTCTGTATTACAGTTTGTGTTCACCAAAACAAAAAGGCTCTTTGGCTGCAAAAGAGTAAATAGGTGAGCGAGAAAGTGGGAGAAGAGTAAGAAGGCATTATAGCAGTCCAGGTGAGCCATGGTGGCAGCTTGATCTAGAGTGGTAGGAGAGAAGAGGATGGATTTGACATCTAGTTCGTAGGTAGAACCAGTGGGACCTAACATGAAGGAAAGTGAAGACAATACCCAGGTTTTTGCTTTGAGCAGACCAGTGAACAGTAATACTCTTAAATGAGATTGGAGGTCAGTGAGAAGGGAAATCAAGAGTTTATTTTTGACAGCGTTGATTTTATTGTACCTGCCAGTGGACCGTCAGATGGCAGGCAGCTCTATAGTCCTGGAGCTCAGAGATCTGAGATGAGATACGCAGATGGTATTTAAAGTTTCGCAGTAGATGAGGTCCTTTGTGACGTCCTAGTTACTTTAGCCTTTAGGCAACATTGTTTTCTTCTTAAACAACAACAACAACAACTGCAGCACAGAAAGTTTGGTTTATTTCTATCTACTATGTTCTAAAGACAAGTTTTGTTTTATTTTTATTTTGTCAATGGTATAGTTAAATGAGAAATTTAAATCTCCAGCCACTTGTTGAATGAATAAGCGACCTGTATCAGCTATGTGACTTTGGAATTTTAATTCTCTGGGCCTCAGTTTCCTTATCTGCTAAAGAGAGTAACAGCAGAATTGTTTTGAAGATTAAATGAATTAATTTATCTGAAGTGCCTAGGATGGTGTGTGGTATATAGTATAAATACTCAACGTTTTTTTATTTTCCTTTTCCTTGCTTTTAATTTGTTTATATGTGTTTCTCAACAGGAGAGGTGTTTGAAACAGGTGCTATATTTAATGCACTATCTTTTTAAAACTTTTTTTAATGTTTATTTATTTTTGAGAGCAAGAGAGCATGAGCAGGGGAGGAGCAGAGAGAGGGAGTCACAGAATCTGAAGCAGGCTCCAGGCTCTGAGCTGTCAGCATGGAGCCCGACATGGGGCTCGAACTCGTGAACTGAGAGATCATGACCTGAGCTGAAGTTGGCCACTTAACCGACTGAGCCACCCATGCGCCCCTAATGCACTATTTGTAAATAATGTTAGGTAGACAGAAATAGAGAGATACAGATGTATAACATTTTGTGTGTGGCATAGTTTCTTAAATATGTGACAACTGTTACTTGCTAAATGTTCATGGAGTAGTTTTGTCCTCATTTCCTCAGATTGTCATAACTCTTCTGTCTTTAAATAAGGTCCTTTTTTTTTTTTTTTTTTTTTTTTTGAGAGAGAGAGAGAAAGAGAGCACACGTGCACGCACATGCACACACAAGCAGGGGAGGGACAGAGGGAGAGAGAGAATCTCAAGCAGACCTCACACCCAGTATGGAACCTGATGTAGGGCTGGATCTCACAGTCATGAGATCGTGACCTGAACTGAAATCAAGAGCTGGATGCTCAACGGAGCCACCCACGAGACCCAAGAAGGTCATTTTTTAAGTAATGAAACACTAAGATAAAGTTTTGTATTGAAATATTTTTGAAGTCTCATGAGTAGGAGAATGAACTAAAAAACAGTATTATAGAAGTTATTTCTACTCTTATGTATTAAAGCTTTGTAATTATTACTATATAATCCTCAATTACATATTCAGTGTCAGATATAAAATTGGGTAATCTAATGCTTTGAAGGCAAAGATAAAATGCTAAATTTGAATCTCTGAAGTCTACTTCTAATTCATTCTCTCCCCCACCCCTCTTTTTTCTCTCCCTTCCTCCAAATAAAAGCAGTGACTCAAGCAGACTCTCCTCATGTGTGTTCTGCTTTGGAAAATACTCTAGGGGTATTCTGTTACTTTGAAATATGGGATCATATGTCTAATATCAAAGGAAAGACATTTATTCCACATGTGTTATTTCAGTATTCTGTCACCTAGATGTGCTCAAGTACAGCTACCAGTGTTTTGAAAGAAGGGCATGTATTGTATGGTGGGGTTTACAGTAGACCTTCTTACTTAGTCCCTTACATGTGGGATAGCAAAACCTTTGACCTTTGTTCTCTATTAATACTTCTTGATTCTTTGAAGTATTGGCAAAATGGTACAGAGAAACTCCTTATCCCTTCTAGAACCCTGTGATAAAGTGGAAAATCTTGTCCAGTAGATGCATCACAGTCCTATTACCTTTTATGTATGAATTTGTATCATTGTAGAATGAAATGTCTCATCAGTTCTAAGATACACATTTTTTTCTTACGTGCAGTATTTTGACACTGGAATCATCTTGCAGTAGATACTGGAAAATTGTGTCATCTTTTTAATTGGCAGTGTTTTCTTGGTACGTAAAATAGTAAGTCTTACAGTTGGTGGTATCTTGGATTTGATGAAATATGGTAGCCCTTCAACTTCAAGTCTCTAGCCATAGAATATATAAATTTGATATTAACTTACGTGCATGTCAAATAATAATTATTTTTTCATTAAAAAAATTTTTAATGCTTATTTTTGAGAGAGATAGGGGGAGGGGCAGAGAGAGAGAGGGAGACACAGAATCCAAAACAGGCTGCAGGCTCTGAGCTGTCAGCACAGAACCCGATGCGGGGCTTGAACTTAAGAACCCCGAGATGATGAAGGCATCTAAAGTTGGATGCTTACCTGACTGAGCCACCCAGGTGCCCCAGGAATCCCTGTTTTAGAGATCAGATCATGTTTTTTCCATTTATTTCCTGTTCAGTGTTGGTAAGTGTAACAGAGGTCAGCAAACTTTCTGTAAAAGGCTACATAGTATTAGGCTCTGTGGCTCCTATAATTTCTGTTGTAGCTATTCAGCCCTGCTCTTGTAGCACAAAAGCAGCCTTAGACAACACAAACGAGCATAGCTGTATGTTCTAGTAAATTTATTTACAAAAGCAGTCTTGGGGATGAATTTTGCCAATAGGCAAAGTTTGCTAAACCCAGAGTAGAACATTATAATGATCAAGTGACTTCTGAAACATCAGTCCCCAGAATACTTATAGATCATCTTTGAGGCTTTGCCCATGTATTTGGTATTTAAAACAAGTTTCTTTTCATTCCCGCAGTTGCTTGTCCATTCCATATCAGTGTCTGGCTCAAGGTCATCAATTAATACTTCACAAACCAGTAGATGTTTGTCTTTGTCCCTGTTAGTGATCTTTGGTTCAAGTTTGCAAATGATTTTTCAATAATTTCTTGGTTTGTGGTATGTTTGTTATTCTATAGATAAGGTAAGATCAGTGAAAAACTGTTAACAGACTAAAAAGTCAAAGATTTTTTTCATACCATTTCTGAGAATAATAGTTTACTTTAATTCAGTCCTCTGCCTTGATTGTCAGGGTTGGTAACAAAAAATGGACCATATTTGGATCCAGGCCTATAAAGTTTAATCTAAGAGATAACGCAATGAAGTTAATTGAGTATGAGAGGTGGTATAGTGAAGTTGTTACGAGCACTAACTGTGGAGCCAAACAGCCTGATTAAATGAAGGCTGTACTGCATACTTGTCTTGTGAGCATGGGCTACTTAATCTCTCTATGCCTCAATTTTCTCTTCTGTGTAATGTGGGTAATAGTAGTACTTCTCTCATGGGGTTGTTTTGAGGATTCAACAAGTACCTAAAAGTTTAGTATCATAAATAAGTAAAAATATGATTTCAAGCATAAGATATTTGATATTTATAATATTTCCATTACTATTGAATTTAATTAAGTCAGAATAATTTGCCCTTTAAAATAATAACTATAACAGGAGCTTATAATGTTTTCTCCTTTTTACCATGGACGTATTTAAAATATCAGGGCACCTGGGTGTGGCTCAGTCAAGTGAGTGTCCAACTTTGGCTTCAGTCATGATCTCATGGTTCTTGAGTTCAGGCCTCACTATCAGCAAGGAGCCCGCTTCAGATCCTTGTCTCCCTTTCTGCCCCTCCCCCACTTGTGCCCTCAAAAATAAACATTTAAAATAGCATTCTTTTCTTTATGTTCACTTCATGGCAACTATCTAGTATCTGGCTCTCTAATGAATGGGAATTTGCGTTTTTCTCAAGGTGCTAATTTTCCAGTCATTCTCCTGATTTTTAAAAGACTCATCTTTTGTCTGAATTGGAGAAAGCGGTTTCTTGCTCACTGAAAAACATGGTTTTATATTCCACTAAAAACTAAATCTGTGAATTATTCTTCAGGCTTTCTTCTGCATCACTTCCCTCACTGTCAGTACCTCCTAGTGATCTTTCTGATACAGAATGCTGATACAGATATACTTAACTTTTGTTTGATCTCAGATGAGGCTGGGTTAATAACTGAATATTAAAATGCCTATTAAAAACTGTACCATTATGTAGCAAATTTGGCTTCAGTTTTTCTTATACCATGATTTGTGAAATACAAATTTATTTTAGTTTATAATAAAAAAAAACCTCTTCAATAATATTTCGTGGTCACCTACAATTTCTTTTTATAACTGTCAGGTTTAACCATATAAATTTGTGGATACTCTACTCCTCCTGGCCTAATAAAAATGGCATTTTACCTGATTCACCCTGATGGAAAGCACGAATTTCTTCTAGAGGTCTTTATGCTCCTTGTGGTTTGTTTTGACCTCAGCCGTTTGTGACTTTCATTCATATAACAACATAATGAACTTTTTTCATCTTTAATACACATCTTCCAGGAGATTTTGAGGACTGTAAATGGTTGTTTAGAAACTGTTTGTTAAGCTTCTAATGTTTTGGCACCAAGTAAAAGGCTTAGCATATGTTATCTCTAATCCTGACAATAGACCTGAAAGAGGAATTATTATAATGGCAGAGCTCGGACTTGAATGCTTTATAATGACCAGGTCTTGAAAGTTACATAGTGTTACTCTCCACATTATATATGATACAAGTGAGTTCTCTTTCAGAAGGGAGATGGATTCCTCCATATGAAGGTAGGAGTGTCTAAGAATGTGTTGACATTTTAAAATCACCACAAAAAGCTAGAGACTTTTGGATAGATGTACTTCCTGTCATGATGAAACATTTATTTTGCCCTTAAAATAGTTTTCTTCTCAAAAAATTTTTTTCTTCTCTTTGATATTGATATAAATGATTTATAGATTAGTGGTCACTCCTGAGTTCTCTGTCTTTCAGGTTTTAACTTTTGATACGGTCTGTTAATTATACACAATGAAAGCAATTCGTCTGAATGTTCTTAAGGGTACAAAGATCTCCGTAATCTTCCAGTTTTTCATGTTTGATTTTTTTTTAAATCTATCTTACTACATTTACAAAATATATAATTTGTAAGTTGCTTTTATTGTTAATCCTGTGAAAGGATAAGCCTTACCCCTGGTTTCCCCTGAAAATTATTTTGTAGATACCGGATTTACCTTCTGATTAATTCTGGGCAGCAGCTTGCAGACTGCTCATGGGTAATCTGCATATCTGGTTGCCAGAAAGAAAATTGCAGAGCATGTCTAGAGAACTAAAACATACGTGGTACTCTTTTGGTGTATGTATGGAATAAGATACCAGATTTTCTAGACAGCTGGGGATGTGAAAGAGCCTTGAGAACAGAGTGAGAAAATGTGAGTGTGTAAAAAAAAGTATGACAACTATGATATAAAACACACCTTTATATTTATTTATGGCTAATCTGAAGAGCAAAATGGAGGTACTCTGAGATAACTTGAATTGCAGTATTTCTTCATGGAGTACGTCATATTTGACAGAAGAAATATTGTGTGGAGGATTTTATATTCATCCTCAGATATCACCTGTCAAACTGTATGCACCAAAATCCTAGAGGAATACTGAAATGGGTTGTTGATTTAATATCTTATAATGAATCAATGGTAAAACCAGGAATAAACCTGAGAATATCATGACCCAGACCACTCTCTTTGATCTGATCTTCTATGGCAAACTCTCATTCTTTGCCCTGAATTTTTAAGAGACTGTTTTGTTCGTTTATTGTTTTTCTTTATGCTAATCCATAAAATTTTTATTTTTTAAAATTATTATAAAATACAATTTATCTTTCTTCAGTTGGTATACAGCTCTATGAATTCTGGTACATATACTGATTAGTGTAACTACTACCACTAGTAGTAGGATGGTTTCATTACCCTGAAAACTTCCTTGTCCTGTCCCTTTATAGTCTCTCCCTTCACCTTTAATGCCCGGCAACCACAAATTTGTCTTCATCAATTTAGCTTTCCCTTTTCAAGAATGTCATGTAAATGGAATCATACAGCAAGTAAATCTTTTGAGACTGGCTCTTTCATGCAGCATAATGCCCTTGAGAATCATCCAAGCTATTGTATGCATCGATAATTTATTCATTTTTATTATTGAGTTGGATGACTGTGCCACCGTTTGCATATCCATTAACCTGTTGAAGGACATTTGGATTGTTTCCATTTTTTGTCCATAATGAATTGAGTGCTATAAACTTGTGTTAGATTTTGTGTAATCATAAGTGATTTCTCAAATTCAGAGATCAGCAGACTTTTTCTCGTGAAGGACTAGTCTATATTTTAGATCATGTGATCTCTGTTGTAGCTACTCTGTTCTTGTAATATGAAAGCAGGCATGCACAATACATAAATGAGTGATGTAGCTCTGTTCCAAGAAGACTCACAAAACAGGATGCGGACAGATGTGGCACGTGGCCATAATTTGCCAACCCCTTTTCTGTAATAAATAACCTAGTAACGGATTGCCAGGGACATGATAAATATAGGTTTCACTTGATAATAAACTGCCAGTTTAGTGGTTTTTAAATACTTAGTTTAATAATATGTGAATATGAAATGTTGATAAACACAGACCTTATAGTTCACACATCAGGCCTACATAATTTATAAGACAGGCTTTGGTCTTGTCTTACATTGAGGATATGTTTTGCCTTCTACTTTCATTCATGTTCATGTGAGGTCTTTTGGTTTAGATGGGTCTTTCCTTCCCTGATAAAGGGCATACCTTCTTTCAGTCATTTTTATTTGACTTAAGATACAAAGATATTCAGGGAGGTTGTCTTTTTCAGGGATGTATTAGGAACAGTGAATCACAGTGAGAGCTGATAGGTTTTTAAATTGGTTGAACAGGGGCGCCTGGGTGGCGCAGTCGGTTAAGCGTCCGACTTCAGCCAGGTCACGATCTCGCGGTCCGTGAGTTCGAGCCCCGCGTCAGGCTCTGGGCTGATGGCTCGGAGCCTGGAGCCTGTTTCCGATTCTGTGTCTCCCTCTCTCTCTGCCCCTCCCCCGTTCATGCTCTGTCTCTCTCTGTCCCAAAAATAAATAAAAAACGTTGAAAAAAAAAATTAAAAAAAAAAAATAATAAAAAATAAATTGGTTGAACAGTTGATTTTATCCTAGAAATTGAGTGTAGCTGAATAGGCAGCCATCACATCATGACATGCAGTCTATTTAGAAGTGTTTGTTCATTTTTTCAAACCCAGACGGTTTATCTCTAATGGGAGCTCACCTAGGAGATCCTTGACTTTGTTTTTTGTGTAAGTTCCTAATGACATGTTAAGCATTAAATCTTAGGTTTATGTCGGTGTCCTTGGAGTTCTTCTATGGAACAGCATTCTGTAGTTGCTGTTGGAAGGCTGTTGTTTCTGTTTGTCTGTGAGATGTGGAATTAGCTTTCTATAAGTAATACTTTGTTGTGATTCCTTTTGCTGCAAAAGCAAGGATTTGGGTTTGAAAGGCAGGTAAAGAATCTCGGCTATACCACTAGCTTGGAGATGGTGAATAAAGCAAAAGAGGTATATCTTTCTGGTTGTGGTTTACAGTTAGTTTTGCTCTTCAGAGAAAGCAGTGAAGCCCCAGGATCATGACAACATCATGAAGTGGAAGAACATTTTGTACTAATCATAGTCCCACTTGTCTTAACGTGATGGTTGAACGGTTATGTCTGTGGGCGGGAAGTGCTACTGTTAATAAATGCTTTTTATAAGAGGTAACTCTTTGGAAGAAGAGCTCTTTCCTACCCCCTGTGGGCTTGGGCCACTGACAACTGAATCGTAGATGGTCTCCTTTGAGAATCAAATAAAAGTCATAGACTGTCTTCCTAGAATCTGTGTATGTCCACAGATTGAATATGCAGTTTCAGAGGTTCATTTACCCCAAGCCAGCACTGTCTAATATATCCTTCTGTGACATTTGGTTCTAATATGGTAGTTACTAGCCACATATGGCTGTTGAGTACTTCAGATGAGGCTGGTGCATCTGACAAACAGTATTTTTTATTTAATTAAATTGGTTTGAATTTAAGTTTAAAATAGCCACATATAACTAGTGGCTGCCATGTTGGACAACACGGACCTAAGCTCTTCCATGTGGCCGGGGTCCCTCTGAAAGGAGTTCTTGGCTATGCCACTTCTTGGGAGTTTGATTTGTCAATTCACTTCTGATTTCTTGCAGCCAAGCAGTGGTCATTGTATCAGGATTTAAGTTATTGAATTTAAATACAAGTTTGGTTGTCTCTAAGTGGAGCCTTTTCCTGATCCACAGAGATTTCTGGCATTCGATCTTGTTTCTCCATAATGCGGTTAGAGCAGATTCATCCTGAACTGCCAGCCTCGTCCAGAGAATGTGAGTTGGAGACTGTGGAGTGCTGCACTAGGACATCTCCTGTGTCACCTTGTCCTGTGTTGGGAACACTCGATGATGTCGAGTCACTTTTGCCCCAAAGAATTTTAAAAGCTTATTTCCCGTATTTGAACGTTATCTAGTAACAAGATTAAAAAGCTGAAGGCAGCCTCCTTAAAATCTGATTTTAGTGTCTGTGGTTAGTGGTTCTCAATCCTGGGTGCATGTTAGAATCAACTAGGGAAACTGAAAAAGAAAAAATGCCTGGGCTCCAGCCCCAGAGATTTTGGGTTAAATGGGTTATGTCCTGGGCATCAAAATCTTTTTTAAAGGTCCCTAGTTGATTCCAGTGTCCAAGCAGGGTTAGAAATCCCTCATGTGTGGGATGATTGGTGGACCTAGGCTATCCATGTTGGCAAAATGTTCTGAATTAGAGAATGATTCATTATCTCCCCCCGCCCCCCACCCTTTCCAGTTGGAGCCCAGATTTCGAGTCTTGAATAAAGTACCATTGGGAATGAGCCTTATTGTGCTCATACTTTCAGAACCTGTTATCCAAGGAATTCCCTAAAGTTCAGTGTATGGGAAGAGAAATTTGTGGGGTTTTGTTTTTGAATTAAATTTATTGGCAAAAATTACAAATTGTGAGTAGAAACACCATTTTAAAAAAATGTTTATTTTGAGAGACAGAGAGAGAGAGACAGAGCATGTGCAAGAGGGGGAGGGGTAGAGAGAGGAGAGGGAGACTCTCAAGTGGATTCTGCTTACGGCACAGAGCTCTATACTGGGCCTGAACTCAACTGTGGGATCATGACCTGGGCCAAAGTCACCAGAATGCCTAACCAACTGACCACCCATGCACCCCAAAACACCATTTTTTTAAATGTTAATTTATTTTTGAGAGAGAGAGAAAGAGTGTAAGCATGGGGAGGGGCAGAGAAAGAGGGAGACAGAGAATCCAAAGCAGGGTCCAGGCTGTCAGCAGGTCTCAATCCCACAAACCATGAGATCATGACCTGAGCCTAAGTCAGACGCTCAACCAATAGAGCCACCCAAGTGCCCTGCAAAACGTCATTTTTAATTGACTAGATTTCTGGTGCTATCATTGGCTACTTAAAGGAGCATGAGTAGAATGTATACATTTTTATGCTTGCACATGTATAAACATATCTTTGCAAAGACATTCAAGAAATTGGTAATGAAGATTGACTCTAGGGAGGCCGTTGGTGGCATATTTACTTTTATTGTATAGTCTTTTCAGTATCTTTTTTTTTTTACACAATGCATATTTTAAACTCCAAAAAATCTTCCATGACTAAAAATGCTTTTTTAAAAAAAGTTTTGTAGCTATGCCTAAAAGTTTTTACCATTTAGAAAATAGAAAACAGCTTCATAGTCACTATAATTGAAGATCTCTGCTTATGGGGCATCTGGATGGCTCAATTGGTTAAGCATCCGACTTCAGCTCAGGTCACAATCTTGCGATTCGTGAGTTAAGCCCTGCTTCAGGCTCTGTGCTGACAGCTCAGAACCTGGAGCTGCTTCAGATTCTGTGTTTCCCTCTCTCTCTGCCCCTCCCCCATTCATGCTCTGCCTCTCTCTCTCAAAAATAAATAATAAAACATTAAAATTTTTTAAAAAAAGATCTTTGATTATTATGTGGTATAGTACTTCTTGTTTGGGATGTGTTATTTGGGTGTGCATTTTCCTCTTCTGAACCCAAGTCCTGGGTGTGTGCTTTGGTTAACATTTTCTCCTAGCCCTTATATTCCACCATGGCCAAATTTGTCTCTCTTTATTTTTCCTACTAATTCTTTTTTTTTTTTTAAGTTTCTTTATTTATTTTGAGGGAGAGTGAGCACAAGTGGGGGAGAGGCAGAAAGAGAGATGTAAGCAACAGAATTCTAAGCAGGATCTGTGCTGCCAGTACAGAACCCAGCTTGGGGCTTGATCCCACGAACTGGGAGATCATGACCTGAGCCAAAATCAAAAGTCAGATGCTTAACCAACTGAGCCACCAGGCACCCCTTTCCCACTAATTTCTTTCTTCTTTACTGTATTTCCTAACTTAGCTAATGACACTCCTATTCATTACTCAGGCTAGGAATCTCAGTTGTTTTCCTCTGTTCCCTCTGATACCGAAAGACATCCTGTCTTCCAGTATGATAACACTGTGTTATCATATATCACATGTTATATGATATATTATATCATATCATATATTCACATGATATCATATATTCACATGATAACACTGTGTTGGTGACATTTCTCATGTTTTCTTTCCCATGCCATTGCTCCTCACCCCTCCCTCCATTGGCACTGCCTTTATTACTGAAGGATCATTAAAGTATCCATTCCACACTTTGTGTTCAGACATATTTTCTCAACATATTTTATCATCCTGCTTAATAAGAGTTTTTGTTCTCCTAGTGTGTCAGGTTTTTTATGATCTGCCCATGTCTACCTATTCTGTGCAAGGCTCACCAGTTTTTCCCGACATTCACCCTGTGCTCCAACTATGCCGGGCTACTAGAAGGACACATAAGCATGTCTTGTGCCTTCTCTTCTGTACATACCGTCTGTTTGCTGTAACTAAAGTCTGGCCCATTGTCAGCTGAATGAACTCCTGCTCCGTTTCTAAGACTTAGTTCAAATGTCACCTTTTATATTGATAGTTCTTGTTTACTTATTTACTGTTTATTTTAGCAGTTATCACTTCTGTAATAACTTTTAGCTTAACCGTGTTTCCCTAAAGGGTACTTATCTATTACTAACACCTAGCAGAGTACTTGTATATAGAAAGTATTCATAAATAAGAAAATAAAAGTGAACACATACAAAATTTTTGCACGCTTGCTTTGTAATTACTTGAACTCACTAATTCAGTGTTTTTGATAATTTAGTAAGAGCTAAACTCAACTTTACACTTATGGGGAAAGGGCTTACTGAATTATTTAACTGAGATTGAGGAAGATGTTTTACTTGTTTAAAAGAACTGACATTTTTAAAGAACCTTTAGATGATTCAGAAGAGTACTTTTATCCAAATCATTTCTATAGTAGGTACAAGACATTTTGACTATTACTTGAATCAGAAACCAAAGTAAGCCTTTATTAACATAACCAGACTTCTGTTCTTGAAAGTAATAATGCTATATTTACTTAACATATATTGTATTGTTTTGACCTTTTACTTATTCTCTTCTCACTGGGTATTCATTTGGATTTGACACCAATTTGCCTTTATCATTTCTTAGCTTGAATCTAAGTATGGTGGAAATTTATTGTGGTTTCCAGTCCTATCTATCTATCTATCTATCTATCTATCTATTTATCTCTCTATCTTTAAGTAGGCACCATGCCCAGTGTGGAGCCAAATGCAGGGCTTGAACTCATGACCCTGAGATCAAGACCTGAGCTGAGATCAAGAGTTGGACATTTAACCAGCTGAGCCACCCAGGTTTCCCTCTAGTTTTGTATTTCTTTTAGATACTTTGATATACATTTTAAAAAATGTTTTAAACAAGAGTTATCTGTTTACTGATCTCAGTGATCTATAATCTATAGACCTCAGTGAACCAGTTTTTTTTGTTTTTGTTTTTGTTTTTTTTTTTTAACATTTATTTTTGAGAGAGACAGAGTGTGAGCAGGGGAGAGGCAGAGAGAGAGGGAGACACAGAATCTGAAGCAGGCTCCAGACTCTGAGCTGTCAGCACAGAGCCTGACACAGAGCTCAAACTCACAAACTGTGAGATCATGACCTGAGCCAAAGGTGGATGCTCAACTGACTGAGCCACCCAGGCACCTCAGGGATCTAGATTTTCAAATAGGAAAGTCTGTTGATTGAAATAAAAAATGTAGGAATTGGAAAAAAAAAAAAAAAAGAAAGAAAAGGGAATTGAGAAATTTAAGTTCTCCTCATTTACAGATGTACATAGTTTTTGGTTTTTTTTTTTAAGTTTATGTATTTTTGAGAGAGAGTGCATGTGGGGCGGAGCAGAGAGAGAGGGAGACAGAAAATCCCAAGCAGGCTCCACGCTGTCAGCACAGAGCCTGACGTCGGCTCGATCTTGCAAAACGTGAGATTTTGACCTGAGCCAAAATCCGGAGTCAGATGCTCAACTGACTAGGCCTCCCAGACGCTCCTAGATGTACCTACTCTTAACAAATATGTCTAAATTTATCTACAATAGACAAAACTATTCTTCCTAATGGCAATTGAACAAACTAAATAAAGAATAGGGAAGAAATCTCTGAACTCTGGTGAAATGAGAAAACCACAGTCCCAAGCCTCAGCATGCAAGAAGATCTGGTAGACACTGAACTTTAGAACAAGTTGAGGAACTGTGAAAACATCTTGAATAACAGCACTGAACTCCTGCAAAGCCCATGGCCTCTGGACTACAGAGTGGTAGGCAAGGTGAGGCTGGAGGAAAAGACACAGATACACTTTTTATGCAGAAAACAGTGGGGAGAAGCAGCAGAGTGGAGGAGGTGGTTCACAGAGCTGTCACCTTGGCATCAGTTGATGTAAGGCAGCTAATGAGAAGTAAATCCTGAATCACAATGCAGACAATTGACGGCTTAGCATTTTCCTCCTCTTGCTGTGCCTTAGCCAGACTGGCCTCATTACAGTTCTTCAGCCATGCTAAGCACGTTCTTACCTTGAGCCTTTGATTTTGCTTTTCCCTCAGCCTGGAAAATTCTTCCTCTAGAAATCCTTATGGATCACTCCCTCATTCAGATTTCTGTTCTGGCATTCACCCTTAAGAAAAGCATTCCTTGACCATGCAGACTCCAACAGCAACCTTGGGAACATTCTGTTTTCAAAGCTTACTTATTTTTCTTCATAGCCATCTCACTACCAGGCCTATGTATTGATTTTTTTTTCTCTTCCCTACCAGAATTTAAACTCCAAAAGGACACATAGTAGGCTTCTGTTCCCCCTCTGTGTTCCTAGCACCTAGAGCCTGGCACATAGTGGTTGCTTAGTAAATATTTGTTGAATAGATTATTAAGCAAATAAATGAGGTCTTCTAGTAGGCAATATAGAATTCTTGTACCTTGTAAAAACTGAGACCCATGTTGAGAGGCTTAAGAGACATTATCAGCAAAGAGCAATAATTTGTCATTTTGATCCTGATTCATATAACTATAAAAATGACATTTATGAAATAATTGACCATTGGAACCCTGGATATTTAAGGTTGTATTGTAGCACTATAAATCAGTCAGGATTTAGTTGCAAAGAACAGA
Organism: Panthera uncia; assembly: GCF_023721935.1. Taxonomy (NCBI): domain Eukaryota; kingdom Metazoa; phylum Chordata; class Mammalia; order Carnivora; family Felidae; genus Panthera; species Panthera uncia. The sequence continues at coordinate 68,323,165 of NC_064811.1, read as the reverse complement.
ATCCGTGCTAGCCCGTTACAGCAGGAAGATACTTATTGCAGGTTTTTCATGGCTTACAGAGAGAAGGAAGGGGCTGAACAAACAGATTTAGGCTATAGGTCTTGACCTTTGCAAACCTTTCCTAGTGCTCTACCGCAGAGCTGGACCATCCACGGATCTGCTTTTTCTGTAGATCCAGATACAGTTGAAAGGATTAGCAAACTATGGCCTATAAGCAACATCTGCTCAAAACTGTTTATGTGTGACCCTCTGGTTAAGAATGGTTTTTATATTTTCTAATGGGTGGATAAAAAAGAATGTTTTGTGGCACTTAAAAATTATATGAAATTCAAATCTCGGTGTTCATGCATAAAGTTTTATTAAAACATGACCACACTTATCATTTACCTATCACTTATCGTTCCTTTCACACCACGATGACAGTGTTGAATTGTTGCACATGGTAAAATATTGATTATCTGGCCCTTAACAGAAAAAAGTTTGCCAGCCTTACCTCTGGAATACTCCCTCTCAGTGCCATTTTAGGAAGCTACCTCTACTGCTGTTTGCTCTACAGACATGTATTGCTGTATGGTCAGTATTATGGGCCAGCCAAATGGATGTGTCATACCCTGCTTCCCTACTGGATACAGAGATCTCTGCTAACACTGCAGGTAAAAATGTAAATGTCAGCAAGAGTGTGGTCTCTGCTTCACTCTTGCCTTTCAGAATTTGGGCAAGTAAGTTTGATTGGCTCAACCTAAATTACAACAAGCACCTGTTCACATAGGAGCCTGGAAACCCTGCCATTTGATTTATAGCCTCTATAATACATGCAGGCACATTATAGAAACAGGGTAGAAGGGAGGTTGAGCTCTAATCCCCACCATATTTCTCACACACTAGATGTAACAATTTGGAACAGATAGGCTCTAACTTTGTTCATTAAAATAATTTTTTTGTAATTCAGAGTCATTCGCTAGTTTAGCTATAACTAATTCTAATTATGTAATAACTAGACATTGATTATCTACTTATGTGATAGTCACACGACATGTATTCTGACATTCCTTTTTAACAGCACTATAAAGCCAGTACCATAGTTATATCCATTTCACAGTTAAAGGAAACGTGGCTTAATGGTAGTTTGACTAATTTTCCTGAGGTCGAATAGATACTGAGTGGAGGGACAGAGTTGAACACCCATGTCTTACTGACTCCAGAACGCTTTTACTACCATCCTTGACTCTTGCCAGTCTATTGCTTTTCCATCAGTGCTGCAGTATTTTTATGAATCTGCCAGAAATTTTACATCACATACTGAGAACATTTAAACGTTCTAATTTAGTTCTCATTGCCTTTACAGAAGTTACAACCTCTTAGCTTTGTTTCTTAAAAGCGGACTAATAGATTATATCCTCTTTTTTTTTTTTTTGCATAATTTGATTCATACTTAATGCAAAAGGTCTCTGAACATACAACACTGTATATAATCTATTATTTTCTTAGACAAAAAACAATAGATATTTTAGTATTGATACTAAATTTATGTTTTGTGAGAAACACATGAATAAATTAAGCACAATATTCATATCAGGGAATAATAACTTGCTCTTAGCAACTCCACAAAGAATAGAGACTTTGCCCTTAAAGTAGCAGAGTATGTTAAATCAGGCCAATCAGATAAGGATTTAGGGAAACATTTCCTGTGAGAGTATTTTGGTGAAAGAGTATTTTTAATTTAGATCCTTAGTCATAATATCCTAACTTTTTGAGGTTAAGTCTAAATATCTTCAGGGCTAGGCCTTGGGAAAACATAAATAAAAGTGCAAAATCAAACTGAAAGAGAAAAAGAAGAGACATAATGAAGTAAATAAAATACAAGCTTCTGAAGTGCTAGTGAGGTGTGAACACAGTGGTGGGCTGATTAGTGTTTAACTGTGCCATCTAGTAAAAAGCCCCAAGAAACACTGATTTTTAGCATATGTTGATTTCTTTGGTATAAATATTCTCACCATGGCTGGTTTCAGTCTATTAATGGTTTGACAACTGGCTTTTCACAATAATCTGAAAATTTAGCCATCGGCTCAGGTAAACTGGTATGAGCTGGCCTTACCACACCACTTAGCTTAGCCTAGAAACAAGGTAAAAACAGTTAAACAAGGCGGAAATACTTCACATTTACATTTATAGGGAAAATACTTTATGACACTTGAGTTTCTCTTTTTTATTTTTACTTTTTAAGTTTTATGTAAATTCCATTTTGTTAACAGACAGTATAATATTAGTTCCAGATGTGCAATGTAGTAAGTCAGAGAAAGACAAATACCATATGATGTCATTCCTCTATGGGATTGAATTTCTTTTAAGTCAAAGTGTCACCTTATTAAAAAAAAAAAAAAGTATTTTATTCACAGAAGAAATGAGATGAATAGTTTCTATTGATGTTGGAATAAATTTTTTCTATAGCTATTATCTCCTAGTTTCTCTTTAATGAGAAAAATTGCTCAGAACATGTTAAGTAACATAATATATTGTTGTCTGTAATTGCTAATAATATTCATTTAATTTGTATTTTTCTTTGATGAATCCTACCAGGAAATTATTTCCTTAATATTCTGAATATTATTCTACATTTGGGGTTATGTGGTTGAGTGCATGGTGTGAGGATTAGGGAACACTTCAATTAAAGAGAATAAAAAGCTCAAAGGAAAAGAAAATGTAGTTAGGTGTAGGTGGCATTTCCCTTATGTGTCAGATGTATCTATAGAGATACTAAGAATTTTCTGCCAAGATATTACTCATGAATCATGTTTCTCGTTGCTAGTCTGGTTACACCCTTGGTGGAAGATACACAGAGTAAACATGGGCTTTGTGCATGTGTGTGTTTTTAACTTCCTGGGGATGAAAATACTTGGGATAATTTTGTCCAAATGTTTTAGGGAAGAACAAATAGTACTATCATTGCTAGGAATAGCTAGAAAATAAAATCACAGTTGCTTTCATAAATAAAATTATTTCACAACAAAGAGACAGCTTCCATTTAATAGGGAAAGTACTAGACTTGGAATAACATATCCTGAATTCAGATTTCAGCTAATTCTAGTTATTGGGTCTTTTTGGCAAGTTTCTTTAACCTTTCTGAACTTCAGTTTCTTCATCTGTAAAGTACTCATTATACTATTTTGTGGTAGGAAATAAATGAATAAATTTCTGTGGGAATATCTAGCATTATACTTGGCTGTGGATTTTAAGTGTATTTCCTAGACAAAAACTGATGCAGAGGCAGGAAACAAAAGTTCCTTAGGGATTAACTCCAGCACTGGCTACTAATTGCTGTCCCTTCAGACTCTCAAAATGATTCAAGGGCAGAATGGCTGGTGTTTTCCACTTGGAAAAACTGATTACAAACCAATGTGTAGAAAAGTTTTCGTGTGAAGAATTAACATGCAGAGAACAAAGCTGCACAAACCTGATTGGCTAGAATAGCCTGTGCATGGGCCAGTGAATTTCATTTGTTTTTTATTTTTTCCCCTATTGTTGAAAATCTTTTACAAGTGTACTTTACCTTCCCTGACGCTTTTCTTCTCCATAGCCCTGCCATCATGCAGCTAGGTTAGGGTCCCTGCTGTACTTTTCCCCTAGTGCCTTGTGCTTCACTGGTATCCCATGCTTCGCCTGTATCACACCCAGACTAAGCTCTGTGAGATCAGATACCATGTCATTCTTAAAAGGGTTGTCATTTCAGAACAAGTGGTAAACGCCATGTGTGCTAATTGTTACTGATATTCACCACTGTATCCCAAGGATCTACCTGGCACAATGGATGATACTTTATAATTTACTCTGGTTTTTTTAAGTTTATATTTATTTATTTTGAGAGAGAGCGAGATGAACACACAAGCAGGGGAGGGGCAGACAGAGAAGGAGAGAGAGAATCCCAAGCAGGTGCTCTGTTGTCAGTGTGGAGCCTGATGCGGGGTCCTAAGTCACACGCAGTGAGACCATGACCTGAGCTGAAATCAAGAGTTAGATGCACAACCGACTGAGCCACCCAGGTTCCCTATACTATAATTTACTCTTAATTCAGAATATTATACTGCAAAAGTCGTCAATTCGAACCATAGTTCTTATTATATAGCCATAGAAAGAATGGGAGGGAGATTATGGCAAAGTGGTAATGACTCTAAAGTACTAATAGAAGTTGCTCTCCTTTATTAAAGCCAAATCTAGGTTATTGACCACTACAGAACCATGTTGGTATTCCCAGTGTGAGTTTTTGTTAATGGAGATTGTTGGTAGTCTTGTCTGAGAATTAGAAGAAGTTCAGATTTGTCATTAAAAGCTGCATAATTTATTTTGACGTAATAACCCAGTTTTATTTCCTTTTTTCTCTCTAATACTGGAGATCTTTCTGGATCTGAGGGAAGTTGGTGGTCTGGCTCTTCTCTCTGTGAGCCAGATCCTGTTTCCTTAAGGTTTATTATACGTGCCAAATCACCATCACTGGCTAAAAGTCACTCCTTCATTCCCAAGGTGATGAAGTCTATCCAGACATTGTACCATTCTAAGAATCACAAATGGTTTTTAGGGGCGCCTGGGTGGCGCAGTTGGTTAAGCGTCCGACTTCAGCCAGGTCACGATCTCGCGGTCCGTGAGTTCGAGCCCCGCGTCAGGCTCTGGGCTGATGGCTCGGAGCCTGCAGCCTGTTTCCGATTCTGTGTCTCCCTCTCTCTCTGCCCCTCCCCCG
>NC_064811.1:68224750-68318336 GCF_023721935.1 Panthera uncia | reverse complement strand
AAAAAAAAAAAAAAAAAAAAAACGTTGAAAAAAAAAAAAAAACAAATGGTTTTTAAAAGTTTTAGCCCAATATTCCTACACATGTAAATTTTTTTCTTGTTACTTGCAGAGCAGATAAAATCTTTTTAAAGGAATTTTTAAGTGTCACGATTAAAGGGAATTTAAAAGGCTAGATTGAGAAATGGCTAAGAATCACTTTAGAAAAAATACCTACTTGTATCTGATTTAAATGTGGTTCAGTTGAAACTTAAGAAATGAAATGGTTTTTATTTAAGTATTTGATTTCAGTTTTCTTTAAAAAAAATTTTTTTTGTTTTGTTTTAGAGAGAGAGTGGGGAAAAAGGGCAGAGGGAGAGGAAGAATCTCTAGCAGGTTCCATGCTCATTGCCCAGCCCAGTGTGGAGGTTGATCCCATAACCCTGGGATCTTGACCTGAGCCGAAATCAAGAGTCAGATGCTCAACTGACTGAGCCACCCAGGCGCCCCAGATTTTAGTTATCTTAATGTAAATGTATAGTTCTTATATAAAACAGCAAATTTTTTTGGTCTTAGTTTAACTAAATACAGAAGTATTATAAAATACCAGCCAAAATAATCTTCAAAAGGAACAAATCTAAAGGTATCACAATCCCAGACTTCAAGATATACTACAAAGCTGTAGTAGGCAACACGGTATAGTACTGGTAAAAAACTAGACACATACATTAGTGGAACAGACTAGAGAGTCCGGATAAACCCATGATTATATGGTCAATATGACAGAGGAGGCAAGAATATATACCATGGAGAAAAGGCTCTCTCTTCAACAAATGATGTTGGGAAAACTGGACAGGCACATGCAAAAGAATGAAACTGAACCAGTTGCTAACAACATACACAAAAATAAATTCAAAATGAGTTAAAGACAAATGTAAGATCTGAAACCATAAAATTCCTGAAAGGAAACAGAGGCAATAATTTCTTTTGACATCCGCTGTAGAAACATTTTTCTAGATATGTCTCCTCTGGAAAGGGAACAAAAAGTAAAATTAAACTACTGCGATTACACCAAAATAAAAATCTTCTTGTATAGCGAAGGAAACCATCAACAAAACAAAAAGACAATCTACTGAATGGGAAAAGATATTTGTAGATGATATATCTGATAAGAGGTTAATATCTAAAAAATCTAAAGAACTTATGCAACTAAACACCAAATATGTATGTGTATACATATATATGTGTATGTATATACACATACATAGATATATATGCATATACACATGTATGTATGTCTGTATACATACACAATTAAAAATGGCAGAGAACATGAGTAGACATTTTTCCAAAGACCCACAGATGGCTAGCAGCCACATGAAAAGATGCTCAACATCACTAACCATCAGAGAAATGCAAATCAAAACCACAATGAGATATCACCTCACACCTGTCAGAATGGTTAAAATCAAAAACACAAGAAACAAGTGTTGGTAAAGATGTGGAGTAAAGGGAACCCTTGTCCACTATTGTGGGAATGCAAGCTGGTGCAGCCACTGTGGAAAACAGTATGGAGGTTGATCAAAAAATTTAAAAATTGAAATACATGATCCAGGAATTTTACTATTGGGTATTTACCCAAAGAAAATGAAAACACTGATTTGAAAAGATGTGAACCCCTGCGTTTACTGCATCATTATTTACAATAGTCAAGATATGGAAGCAATCCAAGTGTCCATCGATGGACGAATGGATAAGGAAGGTGGTGTGTGTGTGTGTGTGTGTACAATGGAATATTACTCAGCCATAAAAACAAATGAAATCTTGCCATTGCAACAACATGGATGGATCTAGAAGGTATCATGCTAAGTGAAATACCATGTGATTTCAGTCATATGTGGAATTTAAGAAACAAAACAAACGAACAAAGAAAAGTGACAGAAAAGCAGACTGTTAAATGTAGAGAGCAATCAGGTAGTTACCAGAGGAGGAGGGGGTGGGGTGGGTGAAGTAGGTGAAAGGGATCAAGAGTACACTTATCGTGATGAGAACTGAGTAATGTATGGAATTGTTGCATCATTATATTATACACCTGAAACTAATGTAACATTATATGTCAATTATACCTGAATTTTTAAAAAATGAAAAAAAAAACAAACAAACCCATACACTGCCTTTAGGTCCTCTACCAGTCTGTTTTTCCTGAAGTCATGTATATGTGTCTTACTCACATGTCCAGGAACACAGGGCATTTCCTAACTTGCTGCTTATAACTAAGCTAAGAGGTATAAAGTGACATTTCCTTATTTGGTCTTCATTTCTTTGATTATTAAGTAAATTAAAACATTTCTTTACATTTGGCCTTCCAGGTTGCTTGTTCATATCTTTTTTTAATTGGGATTGCTATATTTTTCTTTTTTTTTTTTTAATTCTAAATTACAATCCCTTTGGTTTTAGACATTTCAAGTATCTTCTTCCATTAATTATCTCGCTTTTTTGCTTGGTTCATCATCTTCTTTGCTGAGCCAAAATATTTAATCTTTCATATGATGACATTTTATTTTTGCATATGCAATGTAGTTTTGAATTTATGCTTAAGAAATTCTTATCCAATTCATAAAGATATCCTCATTTGTTTTCTTCTCTTTATAGTTTTATCTCTCATTATTCGGTCTTTAATCTACCTTGAATCCACCTTTGTATATGGCTTTAGGTAGAAGTCAGTTTGTCATCCTTTCTTCTGACCTTCATCATACACTAGGTTCCTAATACAAGCATGTGTCTGCTTCTGAGCTCTGTCATACATTTCAATTTGTTTATTCTTAGCCGGCCACTGGTTTTATTACCATGATTGGCAGAGGTTTATTTTCAAAATTTATAATTACATAATTTGGGGCGCCTGGCTGGCTCAGTCAGTAGAGCATCCAACTCTTGATCCCAGGGTTGTGAGTTCAAGCTCCGTGTTAGGTATGGAGCCTACTTTAAAAAAACAGAAAATAGGGGCATTTCAGTGACTCAGTTGGTTAAGTGCCACACTTGGTATTGACTCAGATCATGATCAACACAGTTTTGTAAGTTCAAGCCCCACACTGGTCTCTGCACTGGCCGTGTGGATCCTACTTGGGATTCTCTCTTTCCTCCCCTACTCGTGCTGTCTCTATCTCTCTCAAAATAAGTAAAATAAAAAAAAAAAAAAAAAAAATAGGGGCGCCTTGGTGGCTTAGTCAGTTAAGCGTCCGACTTCAGCTCAGTTCATGATCTCACGGTTTGTGGGTTTGAACCCCACATCGGGCTCTGTGCTGACAGCGCAGACCCTGTAGCACACTTTGGATCCTGTGTCCCCCTCTCTCTATCCCTCCCCTGCATGTTCTGTCTCTCTCTCCTTCAAAAATAAATACACATTAAAAAAAATTAAAAATAACTTTTTAAAAATAGAAAATAAATATAAAATAATACCCAAGTTTCATTAAGTTTTGACAAGTTTCGTTGTTACCTCTTAATGACATTTATATTATGTTTAACACGTTAAGTAGAAACATGATCCATGAAACATTTGTATTGGAAATTCTTGATCAGTTTCTTTAAATGTAATTATATTAGAATTCCAAATCCAGGAGTGCCTGGGTGGCTCAGTCGGTTAAGTGTCTGACTCTTGATTTCAGCTCTGGTCATGATCTCTCAGTTTGTGGATTCGAACCTTGTGTGGGACTCTGTGCTGCCAGTGCAGAACCTGCTTGGGATTCTCTCTCCTTTTTCTCTGCCTGCCCTTCTCTCTCTCCTCTCTCTCTCAAAAATAAATAAACTTAAAAAAAAAAAAAAGCAATTCCAAATCCATTTCTTTAAATATAATTAAGTGTAATTACTTAATGGGTCTCTTTTCTCCCCCATTTTTTTGAAGTCCTAAATTTTGGTTTTTTAGCAAAGTCAACAAAAGTGTCTTGGGATGACTGTAGAATAACTTTCTTTTATATAATTTCAGAAAAAAAATAAAGCTGCAAAGTAATCTGTATTTTCTTGAATCCCAAGTCTGGGTGCTGCACTTCCCTGCCTAGAACATCTTGCCCAATCCAAATTGTGATTTTTAGAATGTTTCCTATACTTCGTAGGAGGAAGTTAAGTAACAAAATGAAACTTTATACCCTTCATTTATAGAAAATTCTTTTTCTTATAAGATTGTATTTTCTGTTTAAGCAGTTAGATTCAAAAGCCTAGACATTTGAAGTAAAATAGTTTTTATATTTAATGTTCATCTCCAAATGCTCTAAGCCTGCTATTTAAATATCTGAACTGGGAGATTTCAGTTGTATAGCTTATACTTTTGTTCCCCAGCTCTAGTTGAGATGTTAGCTGCAAAACATGTAAAGAGATGAGCAGAATGAGAATAACAGCTGGGTATGCTTGATCCTCTGGTCTGAAAGAAAAGTCAGTGCTTTTTTTAGATTTGTTTCCCCAAAACAGAGTTAGGCTTTATTATAGCATGTTTGAAAAAAATCAACAGACCTAGGGAGCAGTCATCTGTACATCATCAGGGGGTCAGGGCCAATTTGTTTAAAGTAGTATTTTATATAGTTTTATATATATCATTAGATGGCATTCCCTCTAAGAGGAGGATGAAACTAATATAGGAAAAATATGGTAAACTGAGTTGTACTGTGCAAAATTATTCACTTTACTAACTTATTTCCCCAGAATAAAGGGCAGTATATTCAAAATATTGTCAATATTTTGGATGGATTTATAAAATGTATTAGATAACTAACTGTTAAGAATAGCATTTCTTCTCTTACTCTTCCCCAAAGGTATTTTTTAAAATAGGCTACATGTGATCAACAGTGAAATGATGTAATTAGGACATGGCTATTTGTGGCAATCATTCTTGTGTGTTGGTTGGTATTGGAAGAATAGAGACATATAGTTTTTGTTAGGGTCGGGCGTAAGGCAGGGTAAAGATAGGAGTCCGAAGCTAAAAAATTTTAGCAGTCAAAGGCTTTATTTGGGAACTAAGGTCTCCGGCGAGGTTCCCTGACTCAGGGAAAGAGAGAGAGAAGAGTCAGGGAAGTCGCACCCAGGTGTGGTGGGGTGGGGTTTTTAAGCTGCAGCGGTTCCGGGTCCCGGTGGGCCTTTTTCCGCGTCAGGTCGTGCTGTCACTCGGTGATTGGTTGACCTCCAATTCTTCTGGCAGCTACTAGGGGCTTTTCGTTGTGTTGCGCTGGCAAGGTGGCCGTCCCCTCTACTGTGGTTCCAAGGACATCCTAACAGTTTTCTTATTCTTTTCTTTTCTCCTTCCACCCTTCACTCCTTAATTCCCTTCCCTTAACCCCGTTAGTGAGAATGTACCACTCAGGAGAATGTCAATACGTTTTTATATTTCATTTGTAGAAGAATATCTAATGCAAAAAATTAGAAAGGAAACAATAATACCCTGATTAGCAAAAGCTTATATCCAGTAACAAGTAATTTTTTTGTTTGTAAGATTTCATATCAGGACCCGCCTTTTATACAGTAGGTTTCTTTAAGGATTTTATAAATTTTATAAGTGTTTCATTCATATATCTCTATTAAATGAATAAAGAATATTTAAAATAATTTGGATCGAGGAATGTATGGAAAAGTTAATAAGGAAAGTGTCAGCAGGAAGATTTCCTGCCTCACTCTACCCACGTAACTATCCGTGCAGCCATCCATAATACATTTATTAATTCATCTTCAGTATGTCAAGTATGTAGTGAACACTAAAAAATGGAGCAGAAAAATGTATCTATTTTTAAAAATTCCTAAGTTTTATTTTTTTTAAAAATATGTAGGTCACTGATCTCAAACCAGGTTCAATTTATAAAAATAGTAGTGGAGCTGCCTGTTCCCCGGGAAATACCCTCCATGAATCCTAATATGTTTTTACTCTACCTGTGGTAGGTTGACAAATAGCCCCAGGTGGGATCACATTGTGTTGTTGGCTGTTGGCTGCAGGCTCAACCCTGGTGGAGAAGCTTCATGTGGATCCACCGGTGCGTGTTTTTCTAGGTGTTAAGAATGAATATTGTGGATTTGGGATGGGTGGATGATAGTGCCATAGACCTACACATAGGGTAAATGAACAAACATTCTTACCAGAACTCAAGAATCCATCAGAAAATTATAAATTTTCATTTCCTTTATTACCAATGAGGTTGTGCAGCCTTTCTTAGATTTGTGGCCATTCATTTTCTTGGATGAATTTGTCTTTTTTCCATTTATTTTTTTATTGCATGGTTTGCTTTTCTCAGTGATTTGTAGCCTGTATGTATTTTAGTTCACCTGCTTTTTTGTTCATTTTGGTATTACAGATATTTCATTCCTAATTTGTGGCTAGTGTTTACTTTCTTTCTGTTGATTTTTTCATATACAGAAGTTATTAAGTTTTAATTTGATAAGATTAATTTTGTGTGTAGTTTTTTATTTTTAAGACATTCTTCTTTACCCTGAGGTTATAAAGATATTTTCTAACATTTTCTTACAAATGTTTTAAAAGTTTTGTTTTTCAGATTACTTTCTTAATAGCTTTAGTGGCAAGGACATGGTGAATATAAGCTGTTGAAAGCAGAGCTAGGTAGCTGGAACAGAAAGAGACCTGGGTGAGATAGGGAATGCCATGATGAATATTTATTTGAATCCGTGATCACGTTACTACAATAAGTAAGATCATGAACTATCCATCAGAGGTTCCTGGGCAGAAATGCCTGAGGAGGCCATTTCAGGCAGAGGAGAGACCAGGTAGGGGAAAGCATGAAGGGTTTGAAATTCTAATGTTCCAGGAATAGCGGGTAGGTGAGATTCAATGAGCATAAAATGAGGGGAGGGATATTGCAGAAGACAAAGCTGCAAAATTAGATATACAGCAGAATTTGAGAAACATTTTTTGCCTTGCAAAGGGTTTTGACTGTATTCCACTGCAAGCAGTCATGTCACTTTTCAGGGAAGTTGTACTGATCTGTTAGGAATTTTAGAAAAATAAATAGAGCCCCACCATGGAGGATTGGTACTCTCACAGGGCTTTGCATGTCGTGGACAGACACTTGCCATTGCTCAGAATCTATTTAGAATATTTTCCCTATAATCAGCTGCAGAGTCTGCAGTGCATTCTTTTGATTATTAGTGGTGCATTTTCAGTCTTTGGGAAGGATTTGATATTTAGTAATAGGCAAAAGTTATTTGGAGGAAGTTTAGAAACTAAGGCAAATGAGCAAGCTGGGTAATTCCATTTCTGGTGACACATGATGACATGGATTTTTAGATTTGGCTTATAGAATGTTCTGGAAGCAACTTTCAAGAGGGATTTTAAAAACTGTTTTGAACCATGTCAGCTGCATTATGTGTACATAGCCTTCAAAGATAACTGAGGGATAGAGCAAAATTTACCTGAATGTATGAACTCTGATACTTTGAGAGAAATCAAAGTATAATTCACAATTAAAGCCTTCATCATTGTATAATCAGTCTGCAAAGAAGTCGACACTTACTTCCCCATTCTTATTTTCATCGATATCATTATTATTTCATTTGTACGATTTTAGTAATACAATTCTGCACCATCTTTTGTGTTTGTCCTTTCCTTTTCCCTGCTTTCAGGTCACAGCGTCTACTCCCGCTCACGCAGGAATGACTTGTTGTTGATAGTGGTAAGCTGACTTCCTCTCCTGCATGTTTCTCATCCTCAGGATTGTTGTTGATGTGTCTATTCCCTGTGGAGGATTCTGGCTTCCTGCCTTGCATTCTGTCATCATCTGCTTACCAACCAACTCTATTAGTGCTGATTCTGGTCCCTTCTGCCCCTACCTTCCCATTCAGTTCTTACCTTCTGAATTTGTATCAGATTCCCCTAACTACTTAAAAAAATACACTTTGGGTACCCAACACCTCTGAGCAAAAATGGTCATATGGTAATGGTTTACTTTTTTAAGTAATAAAATTGAATTTAAACAAACCATAAAGAACGAAGTTGTCTTCTAATAAACCTTCTTGTTTTAAAATAAACAGATAACCGACTTCAGCCAGGTCACGATCTCACGGTCCGTGAGTTTGAGCCCCGAGTCAGGCTCTGGGCTGATGGCTCGGAGCCTGGAGCCTGTTTCCGATTCTGTGTCTCCCTCTCTCTCTGCCCCTCCCCCGTTCATGCTCTGTCTCTCTCTGTCCCAAAATTAAATAAAAAACGTTGGGAAAAAAAAAAAAAAAAAAAAAAAGAAAAAAAAAAGAAAAGAAAAAAAATTAAAAAAAATAAATAAATAAACAGATAAGGAATTTAGAGAAAAATTTCTCCCTCTGTGGCCTATTTTAAATCACTTTAACTTACCTTTGGCTTGAGCTGCCTCCAGTTCATTCAACTTGTAAACTTTCATTGATCACTTTTTACTAGTTATCAGTCATTTGTCGCCTGTCTCTTATTTGCCAGGTGTTAAATGTTGGGGGAGAAAGTTTTACTAGTTATCAATCATTTGTTACCTGTCTCTTATTTGCCAAGGGTTAAATGTTGGGGGAAGAAAGTTTCTTTTTTTTTTTTTTAATGGTTATTTATTTATTTTGAGAGAGAGAACACAGGCATGTGGGGAGGAGGGGAGGGACAGAGAGAGAGAGAGAGAGAGAGAGAGAGAGAGAGAGAGAATCTCAAGCAGGTTCCATACTGTTAATTGCACAAACACAGGGCTCGATCTCATGAAACATGAGATCATGACCTGGGCCGAAATCAAGAGTCAGACGCTTAACTGACTGAGCCACCAAGCGCCCGTGTGGGAGAAAGTTGAATAGAACATGGTCTTTGCCTTCCATAATCTTGTATTTGTCCAGTGTTGGAAAAAAACCAAATTAACAGTTACGTAACAGTGTGAAAAATGCTGTGATGAAGATATACACAGGATTGTATGGTGACAAGGAAGAGAGCATCTCTATCAAATTGGGAGATTGGGTAATGCTTTCTAGAAGAGGGACAGTTGAACTGGGATCTAAAGTGTGATTAATAGGTAAATTAGAGTCCTGGAGTGCGCCCCCCCCTCCCCCCCCCCACGGTTCAGAGTGTGGGCAGGCATAGAAGTGTGAAGGCATAGCAGGGAGACCTGCTTAAGGTAAGGTATAGGAGCAGTAAAGTGGAAGGGTAGGAGGTGAATAGCGTTATTAGATCTAGGCGGGGGCCACATAATGAAAACATAATGAAAAGCCTTGAAATTCATACTTTCCTAAAAGCTGTGGGAATCGTTTGTTCATTGATTCATTTCTACTGTGTATTAAATCCTTGGCTAGGTGTTAAGGATTTGAGAAGCGCAGATGGCTTTGAGGGAATTTGTAGGTTAGTGAAAGAAATTGATAAGTAAGGAGAAATGATCTTTGAGGAAGTTGGTAACTTGAAAGGTAAGTGGTTGTTGATGTGATCCCCCCCTCCCCCCTCCCCGGAGATGTTTAAGAACGGTGAAGATTTTCTATAGGAAGAGAACTAGGATACATACACTATAAGTTCTTAAGAATTTTATGTGTAATATGTTTTCGTCTGTGTGAGGAATAGTAAAACTAGCACATTCAGAATATCTGGACATAAAATCTGATATTCTCACATACCAGGTGTATGACCATATGTAAGTTAATCTTAATATTCAATCGCCCATTATCTACTGTGAACTCAATACAAAGTTAACTGAAATTTGGTTCCCACCATGAGGAAATTACAGACTAATGGGAGTAACTAGTAATATTGGTATATGTATATTGCAGTAGAATGAGTCTTGATGGCTGTCACTGAGCTCTTGCGCTAGGTATTAATTTTAGTGCTTTTCTTGTGGTAACTCATTTGGTAAAGTACATTACAAAAACACTGCGAGGTGGGTTCTGATAGTTACTGTCTTTTTACACGTGAGGAATCTGATGCACAAAGATAGCAACCAACCTAGTCAAGTTACACAGCTCCTGCAGCTAGGATTTGAACACAGGCAATTAACTGCAAAATTTGTGTAACCACTATGCTATACTTTTTAATGATGAATATTCTACAATAGACTATCATTAAAGTACCATGGTAGGATAAAATGTAGCATAACACACTCTGGCTAGAGATTTGAGAAAGAACTTCTCTGAAAAGTGACCTCAGAGCTGTTTTAAGCCTGCTAGGAAAAGTGGAGGAGGGACATCCTTGGCAGGTAACACACAAACACCCAGAGGACTAAAAACTCGACCAGGCTGGGAGATACTTTCAGTGTGGCAGAATTAACAGCAAGAGAATTAGCTTAGTAAGAGAGGAGGCTGGAAGTATTCATGAGACCAGAGTGTCTAAGGACTTAGATTAAGGTATTTCAATTTATTCTTAGGCAATAAGGAAATCAACAGAGGTTTTAAATCAGAATTGATGTGATATCTCCTTTGTTTTTCAGGAGATAATTTAGGAGCTTTAGGAAGGTATGCTCTAGGCAAGAATACCAGTCACATGTTAATGAGATTTAGACTAATTTTATAGATTATTTCAAAGAAACAGCTTTTTTATCCTTATATTGTTTTTCTGTTTTTAGTTTCATTGATTTTTGCCCTAATTTGTTATTTCCTTCCATTTCTTGAAGTTTAAGTTGTTCTTCTTTTTCTCCTTTCCTAAGGTAGAATTTTAGCTCTTTTTTCTTTTGTAATCTATGTATTGAGTGCTACAAATGTCCCTCGAAAAACATCTTTCACTGTATTTTATACATTTTGACAAGTTGTATTTTCATTTTGTTCAAAATGTTTGTAAATTTTTCTTGATACTTCTTCCATGTGTTATTTAAAGGTGTGTTATTTGGGGCGCCTGGGTGGCTCAGTTGGCTGAGCGTCCAACTCTTGATTTCAGCTCAGGTCATGATCCCAGTGTCCTAGGATCAAGCCCTGTGTTTGGCTCCGTGCCGAGCTTCAAGCCTGCTTGAGATTCTCTTTCTTCCTTTGCTCTCACCACCTTGCATTTGCTCTCTCTCTCTCTAAAATAAAATAAGGGGGTATTATTTAATTTTAAATATTTGGCCTTTCTAGCTGTCTTATGTTACTGATTTTCTGTTTAATTCCATTGTAATTTTAGAACATACTTTGTTCTAAAATTTTTAAAGTGTATTTATGGCACAATGTGTGATTTATCTTGAAGTATGTCCCATGTGAGTTTGAGAAGAATGTGTATTCTCTTGTTGGATAGAGTGTTCTATAAATATCAACTGTGGATCCAATTGATTGATAGTACTGTTCAGTAAACTGTCTCTATTGATTTCCTGCACACCTGATCCCTGATCTGTCAATTATTGTAGGAGAGCTGTTGAAGACTCTTTCTCCCTTTGATTCTATCAGTTTTAAATGTTTGCTTATTTATTTTTGAGATAGAGAGCCAGAGTGCATGAGCAGGGGAGGGGCAGAGAGAGAGGGAGACAGAGAATTCAAAGCAGGCTCCATGCTGTCAGTGCAGAGCCCAATGTAGGGCTCAAACCCACGAACCATGAGATCATGACCTGAGCTGAAACCAAGAGTCGGACACTCAACCGACTGAGCCACCCAGGCACCCCTGATTCTATCAGTTTTTTGCCTTACGTTGGTTGATACTCTTGGTTAGGCTCATACATGTTAAGGATTGTTACCTTCTTGGAGAATTGACCCTTTTGTCAGTATTGTCATGACCCTCTTTATCTCTGATATTTTTCCTTGTTCTAAAGACTGTTGTCTAAAATTAATATAGCTACTTCAGCTTTCTTCTGAAGTTAGCATTGTGTATCTTTCTCCATCTCTTTACTTTTAACTTGTCTGATTACAGTAAAACCTTGGTTTGCGAGTACAATTCATTCCAGAAATATGCTTGTAATCCAAAGCACTTGTATATCAAAGTGAATTTCCCCTTACAAAATAATGGAGACTCAGATGATTCATTCCACAACCCTGTAATATTCATATAAAAATGATTACAATACTGTAATATAATAAAAAATATAAGGAAAAATAAACAAATCAACCCACACTTACCTTTGAAACATCTTTGTGGCTGGTGTGAGGGAGACAACAGAAAGGAGGGTTATTGTGTAAGATGACTTTCACTATCACTAGCAGATGTTGACTACAGTACAGTATTAAACTCTTGTCATATATTGTATTTAGTGTAACTGGCAATAAGGCAGCAGAGGAAAGGGTCTGTGTCCTGCAGGTAGCCTGACCTAGAATGAAGCAAAGCATTCCTAAGCTTATTCTTGTATGGAAAAGCAAAAGAGTGTCCATAGGTGCTTTGAAGTGACAAAAAGTACACCAGTGTCAGTTGTGGGCACCTTCCAGTGTTCTGAAAAATCACTGATTTCTGCCAGACACCATGGCCTGATAACCAAGCATCTGAGCATGGGAGAATATCACCCACAATCCCACAGTGAAAGAGAGAAGAACCATTGGCTCAGTTGTGATCATGTGACATTTGGCATCTTGTACTACTTGTATTGCAAGACATCGCTCATTTGTCAAGTTAAAATTTATTAGAAATGTTGGCTCATCTTGTGGGATGCTCACAGAACAACTTACTTGCAATCGAAGGCTTTACTGTTATTTACATTTAAAGTGACTTTCTTGGGGCGCCTGGGTGGCTCGGTCGGTTAGGCGTCCAACTTCGGCTCAGGTCACGATCTCGCGGTCCGTGAGTTCGAGCCCCGCGTCGGGGTCTGTGCTGACTGCTCAGAGCCTGGAGCCTGTTTCAGATTCTGTTTCTCCCTCTCTCTCTCTGACCCTCCCCCGTTCATGCTCTGTCTCTCTCTGTCTCAAAAATAAATAAACGTTAAAAAAATTTTTTTCAAAAAAGTGACTTTCTTGTAGACACCATGTAGTTGGGATGTATTTTTTAATCCCCTGTGATAGCCTTGTATCTTTTAATTGGTGCATTTAGACTATTCAGATCTAAAGTGATTATTGATCTAGTTGGATTAATATCTGTCATATTTTTAATTTTCCTCTTTGTTGCATTTGTTCTTTGTTTCCCCCATTCTTTTCTGCCTTTTCTAGTTTTAACTGGTTTTAACATAATTTCCTTTTATCTTCTCTCAGCATATCAATTACTTTTATTTTTAAAAAAGTTAGTGGTTGCCTTAGAGTATGAATTTTTTACCAATCTTTATCTGCCTACAAGTAACACTATTATTAAGGTATAATACAGGTATCTTACTACATTATTCCTAATTCCTCCCTCCTGTCCCTTTATGAGATTGCTGTCATTCATCTCATTAATTCACAATACAGTATTACTATTATTATTTTAAAAACAATTCTTAGATCAATTAAGAATAATCAAAGATTACACCAAAATTAAAAGTTTTTGTACAGCAAAAGAAACAATCAACTTAATAAAAAGACAACCAACTGAATGGGAGAAGATATTTGCAAATTCTGTATCTGGTAAGGGGTTAATAATATACAAAATATATAGGGGCGCCTGGGTGGCTCAGTCAGTTAAGCGTCCAACTCTTGGTTTCCACTCAGGTCATGATGTCATGCTTCGTGAGTTTGAGCCCCACAGCAGACACCGCACTGACAGTATGGAGCCTGTGTGGGACTCTCTCTCCCTACCTCTCTCTGTCCCTCCCCCACTTGCACTCTCTGTCAAAATAAATAAGCTTAAAAAAACAAACAAACCCAAAACATAATAACTAACACAACTCAACACCAAAAAAACAAATAATACAATTAAAAATGGTCAGGACACATGAGTAGACATGTTTGCACAAAGACATACATATGGCCAGCAGACAAATGAAAAGATGCTCAACATCACTAATCATCAGAGAAATGCAATCAAAACCACAATGAGATATCACCTCATACCTGTCAGAATGGCTAAAATCAAAAACACAAGAAATAACAAGTGCTGGCAAGGATGTGGAGAAAAGGGAATCCCTGCACACTGTATGCAAGCTGGTGCAGCCCCTAGGGAAAACAGTATGAAGGGTCCTCAAACAACTTAAAACTGGAAATGCCATATGATCCAGTAATTTCACTAGTAGGTATTTACCCAAAGAAAATGAAAACACTAATTTGAAAAGATATATACACCCCTTTGTTTATTGCAGCATTATTTACAATGGCCAGGATATGGAAGCAACCCAGGTGTCTGTCCATAAGTGAATGGATAAAGGAGGTGTGGTGTATATATACAATGGAATATTACTCCACCATTAAAAAAGAGTGAAATGTTGCCATTTGCAACAACATGGTTGAAGCTAGAGGATATAATGCTAAATGAAATAAGTCAGAGAAAGATAAATACCATATGATTTCACTCATAATGTGGAATTTAAGAAGCAAAACAAAGAAAAAAGGAAAAAAAAAAACCCAACTGATAACTATAGAGAACAAACTGATGGTTACTGGAGGTGAGGTAGGGGTGATGGGTTAAATAAGTGAGGGGGATTGGGGTTCCTGGGTGGCTCAGTTGGTTGAGCATCTGACTTTGGCTCAGGTAGTGATCTCACGGTTCGTGAGTTCCAGCCCCACATTGGGGTCTGTGCTGACAGCTTAGAGCCTTGAGCCTGCTTCGGATTGTTACCCTCTCTCTGCCCCTCCCCCGTTTGCTGTCTGTCTCTCTCTCCCTCACAAAAAATAAACATTAAAAAAGACTTTAAATAGGTGATGGGGATCAAGAGTACAACTAATCTTTTTTTTTTAAATGTGTGTTTTAAGTTTATTCATTTTGTGAGAAAGAGAGAGTACATGTGCGAACAAGCAGGGGAGGGGCGGGGAGAGAGAATCCTCAGCAGGCTCCACACTGTCAATGCAGAGCCCAATATGGGGCTCAAGCTCACAAACCATGAGATCATGATCTGAGCCAAAATCAAGAGTTGGATGCTTAACTGACTGAGCCATGTAGGTACCCCAACAGTACACTAATCTTGGTGAGCAATGTATGGAATTGTTGAATCACTATATTGTATACTTGAAACCAATGTAACACTGTATATTAATTATACTTGAATTAAGAAAAAGAATAATAAAATTTTATTTTACCTTTATTTATTCCTTCTCAGACATTCCTCTTCCTTTTGTTATGTAAATGACTTTCTGACGTGTATCATTTTCAGTAGAGACCACAGGTTTAGGGGGTGAGAAAGGCAGAGGTTTTGAAAATTAGGATCTTAGAGTGAGATTTCACAATTTGAAATTTGAGAAGTAGAGAAATTCCTAGTGGTGGTAGGTTTAGGGTTATGGCCCTGAAGGTTTGGGACCTGCTAATATGCATCTCGCTGCTGAGGTCAGTGCACTGTGCCATCCACTGAGGATATTGGTAAATGATGACAGAGCTGTTGGCTTGTACTAGAATTAAGTGGAGGTATGTAGAATGCAAAAATGTGTTGGTATTAGGCAACCTTCAACTACAGAAGCATCGTGCTATATACTTTTGTGGGTGTTTTACAAAATTCAGAATGCAATTTGCATGAAAATACACTTTCAGAGAGTGCTGGGGATTTCAGGTCAGCCTATAAAATTTATTTTATTTATTTATTCCATAATATAATTTAATTACACTGGATTCATCATATCAAATACTCCAACTGCCATTTAACTATTAGAGTAAATTTGCCTTTGGAGCTCTCAAAACAGCAGTGCAGCCTGTGAGAAGTAGGGGTTCAAGAATGGTGTCAGGGAGATGTCAAAAATGGCTGCTTGTACTTGGAAATCATATGTGAAATGTTCTTAAATGGATGGGAGTTGCTTTTGACTTTGGAATATGCTTTTGCCTATGAAGAGAGAAAATTAAGCACAGCAAAAAGATGCTTTGAGAAATTGTCCAGTATGTGTATGGATGATGAGTATACAGATGGGCTGGGAAGGATGAAGGGATATTGGGAATAGGTCTTAAGTAATTATATTTTGCCATATAAGTGAGGTCGCTGACCTTATAATATCTTACAGATGAGGCTATAATCTGATAACAAGTGTCCTTGTAAGGCAAAAAATGCTCCAACAGGCAGAAAAGTTAAATTCTAATTTAGGACTGTATCTGTAGGTCTTTTTCTCTTTTTTTTTTTTTTTTTTTTTAATAGATCTTTTTCAGTGTACATATATGTTAGATTGTTGGGTTATAGACCCAGTTCATGGGGAACCTCTCCAAGTTTTGTCCTTTACTCTTCGAAAGTGTAAGAAGTTTTGCTTGTACTCTTTACAGTGAAGAAAAAAAAAATAGGTTTTTTTCCCACAGAAAGTTTAAGAGCAAAATAAAAAGCTGAGAAATTGCTAGTAATTCTTTGATTTCTCTTAGCAATGTGAGATATTTGTTTTTTCTTTTGTGGAATTAAGGGGCTATTTAGAAAAGCTATTTTAAGCTTTTAGCTGAGCTGCTCAGAGGCAGCTAGTTACTTGACAAATATATATTTTTTTTAATGTAGGCTATTTCTTTGTTTTATACCCTTCTATAATTTAAATAATGGCAGACTTCTTAAAGACTTTTGGTGGGGGGTGGGGAGAAGGTTAAAGTATCTGGGATTTTCAAGCATTAACATGGGAGATTAGAATAAGAAATACTGTCTGGGCTCATTGCAGTAATTATCTCATTGCTATTTAAATAACCCCCTGTTGGCAGGATGGCAGTACAAACACTTTTCCCTTGTGAAACAAAATAGGGTTTGTATTAGAAAACCAGTTCTTATAAAGAATAATCTTTATAAATATTTTGAAAACCTCTAATAACATTACCTCCAGAATAATCATTCTGTGGTGTATTATTATTATTATTATTATTACTATTATTATATTTTGCATCTCTTCTATATTACTTTATAAGCCTCTTATTGAGCATCTAACAAAGGAATAAATATTTTGTTAATGTTTTATCATTGTGTAAATCTCTAAAACCTAGTACTGTAAAGGCTTAAACTGTTTTCCTTCCTTGCTGAAGTAACTAAAAATGTAAATGAAAAGGATTAAATGTTTCGTGATTAAGCTATAAAGAAAGAAAAAAGAATTGTTGAGTGTAACTAATGTGCTTGGCACGTAATAGAAATGAAGTTCTTTTAGTATGCATAACCAAAAGGCTGTGAGGAAAGATTTTACAAATGAGAGAAACCCAGGATTCAAGGGGGTTCACCTGAAGTTACCTATTTCATACGGGTATGTTTGTACAGGTTTGACTGAAAAATGCTTATTCTTTTTAGTCTTTCACTGCTGAGGAGTATTGTAAACATGATAGTTCTTGGTCTGAATGCTACTTTAAATATGAATATTGGAGTGGAAATAAAGCAATGAACCAGCAATCTAATATGCTTAAGTGTTTCTTGGTAAGTTTGGAGAAAAAAGAGGAATCTGAATGTTTTCCATTACTGCAATTATCTCAGTGAGAAATACCAGTAAACCTACTTTGCTGATTGATGTATATCCTTTTGTATCAGATAAATCTTAGAGACAGTACAATAGCATTATTGCATCTAGTTAATGTTGGTCGTTATGTGATAGTGTGGGTTTTTTTTTTTTTTAATGAAAGTTTGTTAGTTTAGACTTTTAAGAAAAATCAAAGATTTCTTTCCCATTGTAACCGCTGCTTGGTGATAAACAAACATGCTAGAGTGTCAGTTTCCAAGAATTGAATAATTTAAAATAGGCACGTGAATATGAGTAAGCCGGAAGGGTACTTGAACGGGAGGTGGGAGGCATGGATTCTCATCCAGTTCCTTATTACTGTGAGATTTTGAGCAAGTTGCTCTTGTCTCAGGGCCTTGCTTAAAGGTGGAGTTAATCCTCTCTTCCATCCACTTGCTTAAGTTAGAATGAAGAGCAAAGGAGAAGGTCTGAAAGTGCTTGGAGGCTCTAATTTAGAGTACTATGTGACTTTTTAAAAAATGACATGGATCCCTTGGAAAGCTGGGATCTTTTGCTTAAAGAAACTTTTTGAAGTGTTAGGGGAACGTGAATCTCCTAAATCCTCGCCAGGACTGTCCAGATTATTGAACTCTAGATATGGGCTAAGGAAAAAGAACAGAGATAAGCATAATCTAAAATGTTAGCTAATTACCATAAGTTTTATAATTTACTTCAAATTTTATTTTTGTTCTGGGACTCTCCAGGACTGTAAATACCACATAGGCTATTTGAATATATTTGTTGAAATCTTTATAACTGGAGGACTTACGTATTTTCCAAGAATGAAATATGTTAAACAGCTTTGAACTAAACTACCTTTTGTTTTTCATTTTGTGGTTTAGAGGTTCTCTTGGCCGTTTGCCTGTGTGTCTTAGCACCCTGCCCCACGATTGGACCCCTCAGAATATACTGAGTGCTCTCTGCACAGCAGCCCCTCAACACAGATGAGCCCTCGGCAGAGCTCTCTAGGCAGTGTCTGTCTACTCCTCACCTAATATGAGTCACCCCATGCCTCCTGTTGCAGTCGGCTAGAGTGCATAACCAGGTACCCGTGGCCAATATGGAATTCACTCAAAATTCTCAGGGGCAAGCATGTTTAAGATGCCAGTTCTTAGAGTTTTAAAAATCAGTGGACAGAAGTTTAGTAAGTAAAGCTCTAGCCTTGCAGTAATCTTTCATTCCTTAAGAAATGGTCTACTGGCTTATGTGGTTATGAAGCAAAATTAAAAATTAATCTTCAGGCTATTCCTGCTTTTCTACAGATTAGAAAGCAAATTGCTTTTTATCTAAGTTCTGTATATTCATAGTGTCCTCCCAACTTTCCTGGTTTCTTTTGTAAGATGCCCTGTTTTTGTGTCTGAAATTGGCTAATTGCTGGCGCAGTTCATGGTAGTTGAAAAGGGCTGATAGTTCTTCCTGAATGCTTAGTGTTATTGATTCTATTACATATTCTAACCCAGCGGTTGTTTTATTTATTTTTTAACTGCAGCTCTAGCCAGGGATACATTTTATGTTGTGATTTGGTATGCATGAATTACCTAAAATAAGTTTCATGGAATAATAATCAACCATACTATATGTGTTCTTCTGTTTCATTTTTTTAATGCTTATTACGATCCACTAAATGAATTAACATGACCTGCCAAAGGGTTTCAAAGTACGGTTTGAAAAAGTGGTCTTCAGTTATATGAAAAAATTTACTGTTGTCTTATGATTTGTAAAATATATTGGGATATCATTTGTTTTAATCTGCATGTTTTCAAACTGTAACAAAGTAGACTCTTCAAACAGGTACCCAAACTGTAATCCTTCATATAGAAAAAAAAAAATAAATAATTAAAAGTAGATTCAGTTGACTGACCTAGATTCAGTAGATTCAATTGACTGGGTGATGCAGTCAATTAAGCATCCGACTCTTGGTTTCAGCTCAGGTCATAATCTCACGATTGGTTGCTTTGAGCCCCGCGTCAGGCTCTGCGCTGACAGTGCAGAGCTTACTTGGGCTGTTGCCCCTCTCTCTCTCTCTCTCTCTCTCTCTCTCTCTCTCTCAAAAATAAATAAATAAACTTAAAAATAAATAAAAAGCTTCATGTTTTGAGGGGTGGGTTTCATTGTTGTTTTGATGTTTGAGGTGAGGGTGAACTTTCTAGTCTTCATTCTTTTATATATACTCAGCTATTAAACAGCATATTAGTAGTAAGATATGTGATCCCTTTATTTGTTGTGCTTCATAATGACTGTTTAATTGGAAACATTTGATACTTGTTCAATTAATATTTTACATTTTGTATAAATTGTGTCAAAGCCAGTAGGAATATTGGGTGCCATGATTCCTAATTTGTCAGGGAGACATCAAAATTACCTTTGCCTCTCTACCTTTTCTATTTAAAGAAGTAGAAGAGAACTTTCAAATAGAATTTTGTGTTTTTTCTGGCCTTTTCTAAGCTCTTGACCTGGTCAAGATGATGACACTTTGTGTATGAACTTCTTCCCACAGAATTAGAAGAGTTTATCACCCACCAGCCAAGATGAACATGGTGAAGAGGATCATGGGGCGACCGAGGCAGGAGGAGTGCAGCCCCCAAGACAATGCCTTAGGACTGATGCACCTCCGCCGACTCTTCACTGAGCTGTGCCACCCTCCCCGGCACATGACTCAGAAGGAACAAGAGGAGAAGCTGTACATGATGCTGCCAGTGTTTAACAGGGTAGGTCCAGGTTGCCAAGCCCAGGCCTTCCAGGATTGGGTGGCACTCCAGAAATTTCAAGGTTCTAATAAATTACAGGTAGGAAGAAAATAATAGAATGAGTTTTTAAGAAGCTTGATGTTTTCATACCTTCCTTTCAATTTGCTTTCAAGCCATGCGACTTGATCTGAGGCCTGGTCAGAGTGAACTCCATTTAGTTCTAATAGATAAAAGGAAGACAGAGCATTCTGTAAAATGTTCTTATAATGGTTGGGTTGAGTGTTGGAAGAGGGATAGGTTGTAAATTACTACTTGTTATTTCCATTGTTTTTTGAATTGATGGTTTATTGCACCAAATGGTGTAATTAATTGCCCAAGTGTTTTGTATACTTTACACAATCATCTCAGTTTGCTTTGTTGTTTGGCAGGTTTTCTGTAAGAGATTTTGAAAGAGGATAGATGTAGGCTCTAGGGACTCTAAATAGAGTTAATTTTTAAATGTATTTTGTCAAGTTGATTATACGGAGCAATCTTGGTGGGGTTATTTAAAATAATTTTTAGGGGCGCCTGGATGGCGCAGTCGGTTAAGCGTCCGACTTCAGCCGGGTCACGATCTCGCGGTCCGTGAGTTCGAGCCCCGCGTCGGGTCTGGGCTGATGGCTCAGAGCCTGGAGCCTGTTTCCGATTCTGTGTCTCCCTCTCTCTCTGCCCCTCCCCCGTTCATGCTCTGTCTCTCTCTGTCCCAAAAATAAATTAAAAACGTTGAAAAAAAAAATTAAAAAAAATAATAATAATAATAATTTTTAAACTTTTATTGAAGGTATACAGGTACGTGGTTGAAAAGGTCAGGTGGTTCCATAGGGCTTCTAGATGCCCCACCACTCTGCGCTGCCAAATGCTGCTGTGACCTTTAGCTGTTTTAGCACTGAAGGGCACCCCTGAAAAGAAAGTTGTCTTTAAGTATGTGGGGATCTGGGGAAGGAAGTCTCCTTCAAGAATGTGATGTGATTCATGAGGCATTAAAAGATAAGCATTAGCGCAATTGGAATTAACTGGGCTAAATTAACAAAGAAAGTAATTAGTGTAAGAGGCTAACGTATGAGTTAAGATGAAAGGCAACAAACATTCTAATATGTGCCAGCATCTATAACGAGTTGAAGAAACTGATTTTATGTGAGGAAGAGCCAAAATAAGACTGTCAAGATTGATAGGAGGCTTGTCATGATGGGTTTATATGTTGTATTAGGAGCTAATACTTTTTCCTGGAGGCATGGAGAGCCAATGAAGTATTTTAAGCAATAGAATCAGAGTAGAAGGAACCAAGGCAAGCTCTCTCCTAGCTTTCTAATTTGGGAAACTGGGTGAATGTTTTTCCCAGTAGTTGAGAAAGAAAGATTAAAAAGATAGATTCAGTTTGGATCATTGAGTCTGAACTATTTGCAAGCTTCCCACGTGGATGTATTCAGTAGGCAATTGGAAGCTCAGGTAGGGGATTTGGCTGGATATGTGCTTTTTGGACTCTGGCACAGATGGGGTAGTTGAAACCCTGGAAGGGGATAGAGATTGCTCATGGCTTATAATGCCAAGTGAGAAGAGCAATAGGCTAAGGATGAATCATGGAGAGTACGAATGTCTAATGAAAGGAGGGGAACCCATAAAGAATACAGAATAGGAGCTGGTCAGCACAAAAGGGATCAGGAGGGGGTGATTATGGAGTTCAAAAGGTAAATATAGGAAAAGAGAGAGTAGTAAGTTACTAGAATGGTGGAGCCAGAAAACAGCGAGTTGAGGAGTGAATGGAAGATGAAAAGAGACAGTAAATAATATACCGGGCTTATAGAAATTTGAAAAAAGAGAGAACAAAAGAGATAGATGGACGTCAACTTGGCTACAAAAGGGTGGGTTTTTTCTGGATGTTTTCAGTGTTTTGCTTTGTTTGTAAAGATGGAGGAAATCCAGGTTCGTAAAGAGAAGGGGAGAAACCAGCAGAGGAGGAAATTTGGAAAATTCCAAGAATGAAATTGATTGAGGGAGGAGAGCATGGAGTCAAATTATAGGGGGGGGGGGGGACAGGTGAGTCTTCAGCAAGAGAAAAATACTTATTTCATTCTAGAGGAGAGCACATCTTGTTGGGTGTGAATATGATTGTAGTTAAGGAGGTGGGAAGTTGAATAAGATCTTGCTTGATGACCTTGATTTCTTGTAGTCATCAACAGAAGATGTGGTCGGTTAAGAGACTTGGAGTAAGTTGAGTTGGGCTTAAGGAAAGTGTGATGGTTTGGAATAATAATGAAGGAAAATGAGAGAGATAGTTGAAAGGGATAGTAAAAGAATTGAAGGATATTGAGGGTCCAGTAACAGTTGGAGATGATAAATTTGTACTGGATCTTATCCTTGTGGGTGTGTGATTTTTCTCTTGCAGGTACTCAGTAGCAGGTGTGTAAGTAAAAGTAGAGGAGGCAGACAGGTACGTTGTTTATTGGGATTAAGGTTTTGCTGGGCTGGTAAGGCAGAAGGGCAGGAGTACAAGGAGGAACATAGTGAGATCAGTTCACATGTCACCCATCAGGTTGGGTAGAATAGAAGAGAGGGTGCAAACATTAATACATCTAGAGGATGTTCATTTTTTTAATCTATGAAATAAGAGGCTGAGAATGATGCAGGGAGGAGATGGTAGAATAGGAACACGAGGAGAAGTGGGGAAAGGTTTAAAATAGCTGTTTTGAAAACAAGGGAAAGAACT
Source organism: Panthera uncia (assembly GCF_023721935.1). Classification (NCBI taxonomy): domain Eukaryota; kingdom Metazoa; phylum Chordata; class Mammalia; order Carnivora; family Felidae; genus Panthera; species Panthera uncia. The sequence continues at coordinate 68,295,602 of NC_064811.1, read as the reverse complement.
GATTATGGACAAGCCATTTTTTCAAGCCCTGGTGAGGTAACAGTCATTAATTTTTATTGGAATCAGTTCTGGGAAGTTGTTTGTTTCTTTTTTTTTAATCTTTTTATTTTTGTTTTACCTCAGTGCCCTGTACTATTGCCCACTGAATAGTTTGAGGTTATTTCCTTCTCTCAGACTTACACACATTTACAAAGTGATGATAATGTGGAGGATAGTTAGGACAGTTGTTATTCTCGGATATTAACATAAATTAATAAGTAATATTCTACATATGTATTGATGTATTTCATCAGTTAGGCTTCTACAGCCAGCCCACATGAGGCTTAGACTGGAAGAATCATATAAATATTTGTGTTTTGTCTTTTTTTTAAAGTAGACTTGAGATGCTGTATTGCTTAGACTGTTCTCTTGTGTCCTATGTTTGTCATTTCTTTCAAGTTAAATTTTTATTTTTAATTTAAAATTTCTTCAAATTTTTATTTAAATTTTAGTTAACATATAGTGCAATATTGGTTTCAGGAGTAGAATTCAGTGGTTCATCACTGACATACAACAAACACCCAGTGCTCATTCCAACAAGTGCCCTACTTAATGCCCATCCCGCATCTAGCCCATCCCTCACCTACTTCCCTTCATCAGCCCTCAGTTCTTTATTGTTAATAGTCTCTTATGGTTTGTTTCCTGCTCTCTCACTCTCAATCTTTTTTTTTTTTTTTACCCCTTCCCATATGTTCATCTGTTTTGTGTCTTAAATTTCACATATGAGTGAAATCATGATATTTGTCTTTCTCTGACTTATTTTGCTTAGTATAATACATTCTGCATCTATCCACATCATTGCAAATGGCAACATTTCATTTGTTTTGATGGCTGAGTAATATTCCATTATACATACCACATCTTTATCCATTCATCAGTCGATGGACATTTGGGCTCTTTCCATAGTTTGGCTATTATTGATAGTGCTGCTGTAAACACCGGGGTACATGTACCCCTTTGAATCTGTATTTTTGTGTCCTTTGGGTAAATACCTAGTAGTGCAATTGCTGGATCATAGAGTAGTTCTATTTTTAACATTTTTGATGAATCTCCATACCGTTTTCCGGAGTGGCTCTACCAGTTTGCAGTCCCACCAGGAGTGCAAGAGGTTTTCCCTTTCTCCACATCCTCGCCAACATCTGTTATTTTGTGTGTTGTTAATTTGAGCCATTCTGATAGGTGTGAGGTGGTATCTCATCATAGTGTTGATTTGTATTTCCCTGATGATGAGTGATGTTGAGCATCTTTTCATGTCTGTTAGCCAACTGGATGTCTTCTTTGGAAAAGTGTCTATTCGTGTCTTCTGCCCATTTCTTCACAGATTTTTTTTTTTTTTTTTTTTTTTTTTTGGTGTTGAGTTTACTAAGTTCCTTTGTATTTTGGATAGTAACCCTTTACCAGATATTCCATTTACTGATAACTTCTCCCATTCCACAGTTGTTTTTTATAGTTGTTGATTATTTCCTTTACTGTCCAGAAGCTTTTTATCTTGATGAGGTCCCAATAGTTCATGTTTGCTTTTGTTTCCCTTGCCTCTGGCAATGTGTCTAGTAAAGTTGCTAAGGCTGAGGTCAGTGAGGTTGTTGCCTGTGTTCTCTAGGATTTTTATGGTTTCTTGTCTCACATTTAGGTCTTTCATCCATTTTGTATTTATTTTTGTGTACTGTGTAAGAAAGTGGTCCAGTTTCATTCTTCTGCATGTTGCTATCCAGTTTTCCCAGATTTGTTGAAGAGCCTCTTTTTTTCCATTGGATATTCTTTCCTGCTTTGTCAAAGATTAGTTGGCCATATAGTTGTGGGTCCATTTCTGAGTGTTCTATTCTGTTCCATTGACCTATGTCAAGTCAAAAATTTTTAATTGCCTGAGTAAAAGCACATAGATATGCATTGCCTTATGTCTCTAAAACAGTGAGTGATTTAAATATCATAAAGGTCAGTCAGCTTTTAACTAATGAAAAGATTGGAAGTTATTTCTGGAACATTGTGACCAATTTAAAAAATATATAAACAGTGTTTGTTGGATTATTATTAACAAACTACAATTGTCTTTAGATAAGACATCCCATCCATTAAGTTTTGAAATATATAGCCATATTTCAACCATTTATACACGAACATTCTCTATTGCTAAGAAGTAGGTTTGATAAAAGAGCTCAGTAGGGCTCTAGAATTCCTACCATGATTGCTAAAAATGAATCATACTGGGGCGCCTGGGTGGCTTAGTTGGTTGGGCATCCGACTTCGGCTCAGGTCATGATCTCACGGTCTGTGGGTTCAAGCCCTGCATCAGGCTCTGGGCTGACAGCTCAGAGCCTGGAGCCTGTTTCCAATTGTGTGTCTCCCTCTCTCTCTCTGCCCCTCCCCTACTCTCACTTTGTCTCACTCTGTCTCTCAAAAATAAATAAATATATATATATAATTAAATAAATAAAAATCATACTATCAATTTTTGAGACTTTGCTTGATTCGTGCTAAATTGTAAATAATTTAACCATGTTGTTACACATGGGCATTCATCTATCTACAGAATCATTTTTTTTAAAACGTGGTCACTAGTGTTATTTCAGTATGTGATTTTTGACTTTAAGAGACACACGTTGAGAAATGACATGTGTTGAGTCCTTTTTCTGGGCCAGGGCTCACGCTGAGGTCGTCAGCTGCCTCCTGTGGTCTTTATCACAGTCCTGCAAGGAGGCTGCTGCTGTCCTCCCTCTCATGGATTCTCTCCATCTGAAAGATTCTGGCAGAGTCTGAGAATAACTGAATAACGTTTATCCAGCATTCTTAAAAATAATTAACTGTTTTAGTCGTAAGAACAAAAGCTTATTGAGAAAATACTTGGTTTAAACTATTCAAAAATGAATGACATTTTAGTCCTCTAAAAATTAACTGCCATTGTTAATTACCATGGCATATGTTATCAGACGTCATTGTGGGTTTTATTTTATTATTTTTTTTAATGTTTGTTTATTTTTGAGAGAGTGAGCAAGGGAGGGCCAGAGAGAGAAGGAGACAGAGGATCCGAAGTGGGCTCCGCGCTGACAGCAGAGAAAGCCTGATGTGCGGCTTGAACTCTTGAACTGCATGATCATGACCTGAGATGAAGTTGGATGCTCAACCACCTGAGCCACCCCAGGGGCCCACTTCATTTTGTCTTTTAAAATATAATTTTATTAACTAGGTCTTCTTTTAGAAACTTCCCTTGTTTTTGAATTATTTATATTTGAAAAGCACCTAAATTGAATGTTGTTTTTCTTTTTTTATCCCTTACAACTGACCTTTACTTTTTATTTTATCTTGCTTTACTTTTATTTTTTTTATTTTTGAGAGTGTGAATGTGAGTGGGGAGGGGCAGAGAGAGGGATACCGAGAATCCCAAGCAGGCTCCACGCTATCAGTGCAGAGCACAACGTGTGGCTCTATCCCACGAACGGCAAGGTCATGACCAGAACCGAAATCAAAAGTCGGACGCTTAATCAGCTGAGCCACCCAGCTGCCCTGACCTTTACTTTTTGAATTATTGGCTTTAAAGGAAGAATACTCAAGTTTAGAACCAAATGAGAGATCTGGAGTCAGACAGATGAACTATTTACATTTTTACATCTTTGTGTTTACAAATATACAGCTTAGTACTTATACCGTAATACCAATACAGTTGATATTGGAGAATGTAGCTTAGGTCTGTGCCACGAAGGATTTACTAAATTCATATCTGAAATAGCTATATTTTCTTACCCATTCGTTGGCAAAACTTGGCAGTTACAAGCCCCATGCAGAACAGATAAGAGTGCATGTTCTCATGAGGCAGGCATATCCCAAAGGAGACAAAGGGACTGAGCCATCTCAGTTTCTTTTCTCCTGAGTTTTGGTCCTTCTTAGAAATAAGGAGCATATACGTGTTTTCCTATTTATTTATATTAATGAGAGGAGTCATTAACAATTTGAAATAATACAATTTTATCTTCAGTATTAATTTTTAAAATCCGGAAATTATTCCAAGACTACTGATGGTCATTACTCTGTAACTTAATTTTAGATATTACATATGTTTAGGAAAGAAAACACCATTTTAGAAAACATTATAAAAGTTCCAACCTCTCTTTTATTAATCGTATTTAATACATTTTTGAGTAACTTCACTCAGCAACAAATATATATTGTGTTCCTGTTTTGTGCATGCCATTAAATAACACTATTAATTTGTTCTCCCTGAGTATGTCAGAAATATTTAGGTGAGGAAATGCCAGGAAACTTTCTGTAATCAAGGTGGATATTCAAAATGACTCTTCTGAAAAGGAGTCTATGCATGCTGTTCCTCTCCTAAGATGAAACTGTATAAAGTGACAGTGATAGGGTTCATGGGGAGTTTAATTGAGACAACATAGTACTGAGCGATTAAGAACATGGCTTGGAATCAGACCTAATTTTAAATTCTGTCTCCACTACCTCCTGGGTTAGGTTGTTTAACTTCTCTAAGCTTTAGTAGTTTCCTTATCCATACAACGAGGACACTGTATAGGATTTTATGAGATTAAATGGCATTACATGTCAAGTATTTGACTAGTGCTAGGCACATTATAAATGCTCATTTCATGGTAAGTATTATTTTTTATCGAATTTACTAGATGGCATGTTTATTCCTCGCTGCTGTTTGTTTCTTTTATTCTGAGTTATGAATCTCACGTGTATGTTGTAGAATTCATTTCTTCTGAGTTGAATGTATTACCTGTCAGTCTCTTGCTTAGTTCTCTTCCTTGGCTGATGGGGAAATGGAGAACCAGAAGAATTGGACCTGTAGTTTCTGTGGGTGAGAAGACCCCAGGCCTCCTCTGGCTCCCAGCTCCATATTCTATCCTCTGTAGCACGCATTTTAGTGCACATTTTCCATCTTATAAAAAACATTCCAGCCTCATCAGCCTCTCAATTCCTCACCTACCCAAGTCTGCATCCACTTGGAGGTCTTACCACAGCTCTTCTCGCTGCCTGAACCCTCTCTCTCAGGCAGTCTGAATTGTGACTTTGTCTCATCATTCAGTGTCACCCTACCATGTCAGCCTCTTCTGAGAGAGACCTTCTCTGACAGCCTTTCCCCACAACAGGCAGTCATTCCCCTCCCATTACCCTGTTTACTTCTTTTATAACATATCACCAGTGTAATTTTCATTCCTAATGTTTGTGTCCTGTACTAAAAAGTGAACTCCATGGGCACAGGAATCCTCTTTGCTTTATTTACCTTTGTATTCACAACTCTCTATTTACCTTTGTACTCATGACTCCAAACATATGTAGGAGAGTAATAAATATTTATGAGTGAATAAATGAAAGAATCAGTAGACTAAAAATTGCTTATGTCAAAGAAGCAATAGTTGTTCACTTCAGATTAGCAGATAAGACTTAACTCTTTTTCCATAATAGTGATTTTGGAGTGGTCAGTTCAAGCAAGACCTATCTTTTGAAAAAGTTTCTTAGGGAAATAAAGCAGCAAATAATCAGGATTCGTGTGAAAAGTAAGTTGCATTTTTAACAATGTATTATTCACCTAGCATGAAGACTGCTTGAATAACCATATCCTTATACTAAGCAATGATCTATTTTATGAAGTTGTCTTAATAACTCTTCAGAATAAAATAGCTCTTAATTCTTAGGAACAAAATATATATTTCTATATTCTGAGTCTTAGAAATATTTGCCTAATTTAGGTCAATTTGACAAAAGGCCTAATTGCCTGAGAAACATAATTTTTATAGACAGCAGTTACATACATCTCTGTAGAATGGCTATTCTGCATTATTTAAATTTAAATTTAAAGCATGTGTCATTAGGCTTTTCAATTTCTTTTTTTTTTTTTTTTTTTTTTTAAGTTTATTTGAGAGAGAGAAAGGGGGGAAAGATGGAGAAAAAGAGAGAGTGGAGAAGAGACAGAGAGTAGGAAAGGGCAGGGTGAGAGGGAAAGAGAAAATTCCCAGAGAACCCCAGTCTGGGGGCTGACAGCACAGGGCCAGGTTTGGGGCTTGATCCCACAAACCGTGAGATTATGACCTGAGCCAAAATCGAGAGTCGGATGCTCAACCGACTGAGCCGCCCAGGTGCCCCTTGGCTTCTCAATTTCTAATCTGGCTCCAGTTTGTGAAAGAATATGGGTCTTACACGTGACACAGTTTAGCTGTAAACACACTACGTTTATCAATATCTCGGCAGAAAAAACAATGTATTGAGGTCTTGAAAAGTATAGTTTATTTGTTCTTTGAGATAATGTAAAATTACTCTGGTGTCAAGTTAATGAACAGCCTTTAGATATCCGAACAAAAGTATGTCTTGTAAAATTGATTTGTTCAGCTCAGTTTGAGAGAGGTTATAAGGATAGTGTCTGTTGTAAGAATGTAGAAAACATATTTCTGTTATAAGAATATTACGTTATGAATTATATCTTTTTTTTAAGGATCCTTTGAAGGAAATTTTTACACTGGAGTATGAAAATAGAGATACTTTGTTAAATACACGTTTTTCTTACCTAAGAGCATTGTGAACTATGTTATTGAGTAGATTTTCTTTTTTGTATATTTGAACCAAAATTTATGACCAAAACATGGCAAGTATAGAGGTCTTTTGGTCCTAGATTTTTAGTCTCTCTTTTCTCATCCATTTCCTAGGCTTGGCTTTATTTTCTTGTTTTCTTTCTTTCATTTTTTTAATTTTTTAAGTGTTTTATTTATTTTTGAGATAGAGGAGGGGGAGAGGGAGAGACTGAGAGGGAGACACAGAATCTGAAGCAGACTCCAGGCTCTGAGCTGTCCACACAGAGCCCAGTGTAGGGCTTGAACTCCTGAACCATGAGATCATGACCTGGCCGAAGTCAGATGCTTAACCGACTGGGCCACCCAGGCGCCCCTCTTTCTTACTTTTAGTTTATGTTCTTATGTTATAGTTTGTGTGTCCTTCAATGCTACTTAAATGTTCTCTGGAATTTGTTGTGTGTGGAGGTGGGGGACAGCATAATGAACATACATATTTAGGGAACATCCCTGTAAATTAAGGCAAGGTAAAATACAAAGATGAATAAGATATGTTCCCTCCCTTTGTAGTGACATTTGACCAGCTAAGAATAAAAAATACTGTGATTAGTATTATAATGAAGAGCTATTATAATAGTTTTAGAAGACAGGATTTTCTTTTAGCTATAAAGAACATTTTTTTTAACGTTTATTTATTTTTGAGACAGGGAGAGACAGAGCATGAACAGGGGAGGGGCAGAGAGAGAGGAAGACACAGAATCTGAAACAGGCTCCAGGCTCTGAGCGGTCAGCACAGAGCCCGATGCGGGGCTCGAACTCATGGACCGTGAGATCATGACCTGAGCCGAAGTCGGACGCTTAACCGACCAAGCCACCCAGGCGCCCCAAAGAACATTTTTTAAAACAATATTTCAGGATACATCCAGTTATATCGCCATTATAATACCATTTCTTTTCCTATTATCGTCAATCCAGGTCTCATTTTCTTGTTCTCTTTGCTGAACCCACACTGGTTTATCTTTAAGAATTATTTATTCCAAAGTTCATGTATTTCATTAAGTGTATATCATGACCTTATTATTCATTTTCTTTATTCTAGTCTTTTTCCTAACCATCTTCTTTTGGGAATTGTTGTGGTTAGAATTTAGAAATTCTGAGCTATATATAACATGAATTTAGTGAATTCTGTATTCAGCTTAGGACTTAGCTGTAGATAAATCCCTGCTTTTCACCAGCTGATATATGCTAGGTACCCCATCAAAGAACCTTGCCATTTTTCTCTAAATTTTTAATTTAGATCTCCCCAGAGAAACATTATGCTTTCTAAAGTTTATCAGTAAGATTGATTCACATTTTATAGATAACTACTTTTGGCTTTTTAAGATTTCATTTATTTAATTATTCAGTAGATTACATAATATATACTAAGAAATGTGGCTAGGTGTAATTTATTGAAAGAGCTGTATTTTAAACATATTATTCAAAGTAGCTGTGTAAGAATACTTTTTTGACTTGATTTTTCAAGTCATTCCCACTTAGAAATGCACAGAATGAAAGACAAAAGTTTACAATGCTTCAGTAAAATTGTTATTTTTTTCATCCCAGGTTTTTGGAAATGCTCCGCCAAATACGATGACAGAAAAATTTTCTGACCTTCTGCAGTTCACAACCCAAGTCTCACGACTGATGGTGACAGAAATTCGAAGGAGAGCATCAAACAAATCCACAGGTATTTTTACTGAAACCAGCAAAAGCTATTTGAATGGGCAGTTTGGTAAAAAAGTGCTATTAAAATTAAACAGAAAATTGACCCAGTTTTATCCACGTGAGTTTCCTTCCCCACCCCATGTGGAATTTAATCCCCTGTCTCTGTTCCCATTCTCATAGTCACTCTCTGCTTTGATTGGTTCAACATATCCCAAGTGGAGCATTTGTACTCAAGGCCATTGTCCTTGGATCTACCACCCCCGTTCCCCCAACAATACTGTTTCCTTCTGACCAAAATCCAAATTCCTACGGTGACATTCAAGGCAAACCCAGGATCTGGCCATATGTATTTTTTTTTTTTTTTTTTTTTTTTTTAGTCTGCCTTTTTTATTTCTTGTTTTCTTTTCTATATATCAGCCAAACCGAGCTGCTTATAGTCCCAAACATATCTGTGTTCTTACTTTTATCCTTTTCTTATGATGCTTCACCCAGAAGTGAGAATCATCCCCCATCCCAGTATGTCTACATCCTTGAAGTTTGGATTAAATCATACTTCTCTGATGGAATGTCTTTGACTCCCTTAATCAAAGAAAAAACTTTCTGTTTGGAGCTACTCTTGGTTTCTCAACACCACGAGTGTTTGTGTGTGTGTCTTTATCTTCCTAGTAGACCATAAACTGTTTTGGGCCTTTATAACCTGTGATCTACACATACAGTAAACTTTTTTATGAATGCTGCCTGAATAAGTATTCTTATTCATGATTAGGTAATTTCAAACTTCAGAGAGTAACATCCCTTTATTCATGATTAAAATACACTTTCTTGATGTTATTTACCATTAGTCATTTTTTAAATTAGCAATATGTGTGACCGATTTTTATCTTGATTTTGTTTGTCAAGAATATTTTATTTTGTTATTTTGGTTTTGTAATGGTTGAGTGATAGCTTTCTTATTAAAGCATTATATTAGACTGATAAATTAATTTAAATTCTGTTTATAATGTCCCCTTGAACAATCATTTATCTTTTCAGCCCATCAAATTACTATTTTTCCAACAGTAACAGTAATGTTTCTGTTATATAATCTTTTTTTTTTAAGTTTATTTATTTTGAGAGAGACTGAGAGTGTGCGAGCAGGGGAGGGACAGAGAGAAAGAGAATCCCAAGCAGGTTCTGCGTGGTCAGTGCAGAGCCCGACATGAGGCTCTAACCCATGAAACTATGAGATCATGACCTAGAAATCGAGAGTCAAATGCTCAACCAACTGAGCCACCCAGGCACCCCTTTAATCTTATTTTTTAATTTATTTTTATTAAAATAGTAATAATATGTATAATAAATATAATTATATTTATTATATATATATTATATATATTATATATAGTACATATATAATATATATAATATATATATAATATATATATAAATATAATAAAATAAATATTATTATAGTAATAATAATAAAAATAATGTGCCTATTATATAGGCACATAGTTTTTGGTTTTTTTAAAGTTTATTTATTTTTGGGAGAGAGAGGGAGAGAGAGCACGAGTGGGGGAGGAGCAGAGAGAGAGGGAAAGAGAATCCTAAGTGGGCTCCTTGTGGATAGTGAGGAGCCTAATACAGGCCTCGATCTCATGAACTGTGAGATCGTGGCCTATCCGAAATGAAGTCGGAGGGTTAACTCACTGAGCCACGCAGGCCCCCCCAGACACATAATTTTAAGGGTCAGATAGTTAAAAGGTTTACTGAAAACAGGATCTCCCTTCCACTGTCCTTGTTCAACTCCATTTCTCAGTCACTTTTCAGCTATTTTAATTTTTTTTTTGACATTTACCTGTTGTGTCTCTAAATAATGTACATTTACAGTATGAGCCCTTGTTTTTTCACATTTAGATACCATCTTGATTTCCCACAAAAGAAAATAAGGCTTTCACTCTCTTAAGCTCCCTATCACTACCTGTACCTACCTGCTTCCTAAACCCACCCCTCCAATATTGTTCTGTCATAATTTGATTACATCAATATTATCTTGTATAGACTGAAAACACTATTTTAAGATGAGCCGTATGGTACGCTGTGGTTTCTTTTCTTAAAAACTTCCCTCCCATCTCCATCTAAGTTAATAATTGCCTTTCTTTTTTTTTTTTTTTTTTTTTGCTAGTTTTCTGAATTTTCATCACACATGTATCCCCTATATCTAAATGTTTTTCTACATCTCCCCTCAATATGATTGAAAGCATCAGGTAATCTGTCAGTTTCGTCTTTTTTTGCAAATAGCTCTTCCAGAACTTTCTGGCTTGCTTTAACCCATGGTAGTTTCTCTCTAGGCCAGCCTCATAGCTGCCCTTCATACGTTTCCACTCACGTCATCTGGGATGCCTTTCTACTTCTTTGGGATGGAGCGTCTGTTTCCTGAATCTCCTGGCATCTTTTTTTTCTCAAACTAACTTTCTCATTTTTAACAAAAAATTGTGTTAACAAAAATTTGCCTTAATAAAGGCATCTTTCCCAGCAGCTCCCTAAGAAAAGTGCAGGGGAGTTATCTTTGGTTTGGGGTTTTATGTGTGTATATGTGTTTGTTTTTGTTTTGTTTTTTAAAGTTCCCGTGAGTGAAAAAAATTTTTGACTATTCCTATGTAAGATGCTTTCCTTTGTGTTTACCAAGAAAGGTGATGTCTTTAGACTGACAACCTTTCAGGTTACTGGGGCTTAGAACAACACATCACATAGCTTTATTGCTGAAAGGGGAAATTTATAAAATCAGGGGTCAGCAAGAGAAAAGAAGGAGCAAGTCTGCCACCTGCATTATGTCACAGAATAGTGCTTGGGAGGGGCGCCTGGGTGGCTTAGTTGGTTGAGCATCCAACTTCGGTTCAGGTCATGATGTCACACCCCGCGTCGGGCTCTGTGCTGACAGCTCAGAGCCTGGAGCCTGCTTCGGATTCTGTGTCTCCCTCTCTCTCTGTCCCTCCCCTGCTCATGCTCTGTCTCTCTCTCTCAAAATAAACAAACATTAAAAAAAAAAAAAAAGTGCTTGGAAGATCCCTGATGGCCCTGGATTTCTAAAGTACAAGCACAAATGCAATCTTATTAGTGAAGAAATACACAAACTGCTTATGATTTAGGCTGTTTGAGTACTGGATTTGAATATCTGTTAGATTGTATAGCAGTTGTTTGCAGATGCTAGCTGATTAGCCCCAGGAGACTTTGGGGCCCAGGGGAAGTTATAGGCCCTCCTCCAAGAGAGCGGAAGCTACCAGTGACATGGGAAGTTGAGTTAGGTCTAGCAACTCCCTTGGGGACATAGGAGGGGATGTCTTAGCTGGATCCTTCTCCAGGCAGCCCGAGGTGAACTCTCAGGGTCATTTTGCAAAATCTTGCAGCTTGCATTACATTTATCGTGTCCCCCTTTCAGTGGGTATCAGATTCTAGGTTGGAAATCATTTTATATTCAGAATTTAAAAATAATTTCTCCTTCATATTCTAGACTCCTACGCTGCTATTGAGAAATCTGAAGCTAACTGGATTCTTGATTCTTTCTGTGACCTGCTTTTATATATATACATATATATATATATATATGTGTATATATATATGTGTGTGTGTGTGTGTGTGTGTGTGTGTATATATATATATATATATATATATATATATATATATATAAATAAAAGCTCATTTAGGATCCTTTCTTTGGCCCTCCTATTCCAAAATGTCATGATAACATGCCTTGGAGCAGATATTCTTATACATTATGCTGAGTACTCATTGGACTTTGCAGTCTGGGAATTCATATCCTTTAATTTTGGGAAAGTTTCATGAATTGTTTGTGTAATAATATCCTCCACTCAGTTTTCTTTTTTAGTCAGATGTACCCCTAGGACTGTCCTTCTCATTTTATTTTCTTTTATTCATATTTTTGGTTTTTGACTCTACTTGCTAAGAAAGTTCCATCCATCCCTTCTATGGAGGTTTTTGGGGTGTGTGTGTGTGTGTGTGTGTGACATTATAATTTTAATTCCTAAGAGTTTCTTTTTATATTGATGGCTATTCTTTCATATATTCTCTTTTTAGTTCTGTTTCTTTCAGGTTGCCTTTTTTGTTAATTTGCTTTTGTCTGTCTTTTAGGTTAGAGAACTTCCTGGGCCATCTGCTCCTGTGTAAGAATGGAGCCATAGAAAGCTGCTGGGTAGCTCTGCAGTTGTGGATGGGGCTTGAAACTGTGGGCCAGTGTGATCTTGCTAGGTTGTTCTCTTGTCTTTCTCCCCCGAGCTAGGCAGAGTCCCCAGTGAGGAATGTCCAGTTTGTACTTGGAAGATACATGTCTGCCTCTCGGCATTCTAGAAGCCAAGTAGGGGAAAGGTCTGAGGACCCTCAGCATTCAGTGTGTAAGCTTCTATTTGATCTCTCTGAGCCTGCAGCTGTGCCTGGTGTGGTGGCCTCACCCCTGCCCCAGCCCTCAACATGCTCCCTCACTCTTTCTAGTGAACAAACCTCCAGTCTGGTGCCCACATAGTAGGATCTGGAGGTCTCACTGGTCTTTAACAAACTTTCACAAGCCTTCTATGTACACTCCCCCATGTTTACCTCTGCTTCCAAAGCTACCTGGTGTCACCAGTTCCTGAGTCTCTTGGGGCTCTGTTGTAGTTTAGTTGCTTTTCCATTTTCCCTGCACTTGCTTTAAGATTCTAGAGTTTGCTAAGTCAGTTACCACTAACCCCTCTGCTATTTTAGTATCCAAAATGTTGCTTTCATCTTTCCTATTCTCTTTGTCCTTATGGGTTTAGGCTTTTTGAAAAATCCTTTTATAACCATTTTAGTGGGTGTATTAATCTGCTCAAGCTGCCATAACAAAGCACCATAGACCAGTGACTTAAATAACAGAAATATTCCTTCACAGTTCTGGGGACTGAAAGTCTAAGATCAGAGTGCCAGCATGATTGGTTTCTGGTGAGATCTCTCTTCCTGACTGCAAATGGCACCTTCTCAATGTGGCCTCATCTGGAGAAAGAGAGCTCTGGTGTGTCTTCTTATAAGGGCATTAACCTCATCAAGAGAACTCTACCGTCATGACTGCGTCTGACCCTAATTCTCTCCCAAAGGCTCCGTCTCTGATACCAGCATATTCAGAGTTAGTGCTTCAACACAGGAATTTGGAGCAGAAGGGAGCACAATTCAGTCCACAGCAGCGGGGCTTTGGGAGAGAGCAGAGATAAATGCAGGTGCACAACCTTCCATCTTTAACTGGAGCCTGTTGTGGGGTCTTTGGAGCAACAGCCATTAAAATATTTTTAGATTGAGAGACTAAATCTCTTATTCAGACATAGTGGATTGTATTAATTGCTGTGTAGATTTTAAAGTGAGATAATTTTAATTATACTTGCAGTCTTGGAAGCAAGTCCAGTCAAAGGTGGTAAGATAGCTTAAGGTCACCTCCCACCCCTGTCTTCTCCCTTCTCCACCCACGGTGGGACTGCATCCTTTTTATCTTTCCTGATTTCAGTTGTTCCTGTAGAAGTGAGAAGTTGGTCTTAAATATAAGATTTGTGTGTTTTATGCATTCTTAGCTATTTTAAACAGGTAACATGAAGGGAAATTGTTCTGTTCTGTACTGACTCTTGTCATTGCATTTTCTTACTTGAGTAATATCCCTAGATTAGAATAAAATATTCCCCAAACTGTAACTATGGTCGCTTTTCTGTTGCTGTCTTTTTAAATACCTAATCTGCATGTTTATAGAAAAACGCTTTTCTGCACTGGAGATTTCTTTTCCTAAATCCTGTAATGATTCAGTGTATTCAACATAATGAAAAGTATCTTAAATGGAGTACAAGGTGTATCATTGTTAAATATAGTAATAGTTACACAAGGTGTTTTTAAACTTTTTATTTTGAAATAATTATAGACTTACAGGAAGTTGCAAACATAGGTAGAGCTCCCTGCACTCCTCCTCCATTGATGACTTCTTATTTTCCAGATATTTTTAAGATCTATTTTTCCAGATCATGTAATTCCATATAATTTTTAGTTTTAAACTTTTGAAATTTATTAACTTCAGAATCCACTGCATTGAGATTCAATTCAATTTTTGTAGATTTTACTTCCACAAAAGAAACCTTTCCTGATCACCCTATCCCAGATCCTTTATCCTCTCCCCATACCAGCATTTATTCAGTCATCTTAAGTACTTCCTCTAGAAGTTTGTCATCTGAAAGTAACTTGTTTATTTATTTAATTTTATTGTCTCTTGTGTTCAGCCCTGTATCACCTAGAAGACTCCTTGTTACAGATGAGATGCTCAATAATATTTTACTGATTTTTGATATAGGATTTCTGTTTGGTTATTTACTTTTTTAAATGCATTGAGAATTGGAGTAGTGTTAGAAAAGCCAGACTTAACTGATGTGTAAGGGAGAAAAGCATTGTTTTGGAGTATCTCCTTCTTCAGTCTTAAAGAACCCTGGCTGTGGGAATCCTTGTTCTTTTATTTATAGTCTTGAGTGTTGGAAGTTTCTTTCAGTCAGTGTCATTATCAAAAATGGGGATTTTGTGGAGATTTTTTTGATCTTTTGATTTTTTCTAGAAAAAAAAAATCACATTTTTATCTAGGTACATTCTGAATCATCTTAACTTTTATATATCCCATTCTTATTTTCTGATTGATTTTTATTGCAGTAAAAAAATGTATGAGATCTACCCTCCTAACAAATTTTTAAGTGCATAACACAGTCTGCTTTAAGCACAATGTTGTACAGGAGCTCTCTTGAACTTTTTTATCTTATGTAACTATAACTTTATACTCCCTGAACAGTAATTCCCCATCTCCTCCTTCTCCCAGCCCTTGGCATCTTTCTGTTTTTTGTATCTATAAGTTTGGCTACTTTTGATACCTTACATAACCTTTTATTTCAAGAAAGTTATCATTGAAAGTAATTTTGCAATAATTTATATGCACATAATTTTTCTCCAGAAAAAAAAAGGTAAAATGAGCCCTCTGTTATTCATTTGAAAGTTGTCTGTATTTGTTGTACATCATGGCAAGATTATTTTTTTTTAAGACTCCTCTGAATTTGGTGTGAAATACTTTTTATTTTATTTGTTACCTAATTACCACTCATGTAGCAAGTCGTTTTATCAGATCACTTTGAACATGGATTGCAGGTATGTCAGTAGGAAGATACGCTAATCTGCAATTTCTATTGTTTGAATCTGTCCATCAGAAGTTAGTAAAAATGGAAGTATGCAAAATGGATGCATAGACTGATGTGTAATACATTAGGGCATCTTGACAGTTCTAGTTTTCTGTCTCCCATAATGTAATTCTCTCTTGGTTGTTGCCTCCATGTGGCTTTTGTTAAAAATATGTAATGACTTTCAACTAATTTGAGAAAATTTATAATTTTGTGGCCATGTCAGGTACAGTGTATAGCCTAAGATTTTTTTTTAATTTATTTTACTTTTTTTTTTTTTTTTTTTTTTTGAGGGAGAGAGAAAGTGTGTGCGTGTGGGGGAAGGGCAGAGGGAAGGGGAGAGAAAATCTTAAGCTGGCCCCATGCTCCATGCTCAGTGCGAGCCTAACCCAGGACTAGATCCCACAACCCTGGGATCATGATCTGAGCCAAAATCAGGAGACAAATGCTCAACTGACTGAGCCACTCAGGCACCCCTAAAGATTTTTCCTATTGTAGTTATTTGTTAAGTCCAGCTATGCAATCTGCTTAGGTCTAAGGGCACTTGGTCACTTTAAGTCACTGAAGCAAAAAATCTCCACCCATCTAAAAATAGTATTTTCAGGTTATTTTTAATGACGTTGTTGCATGATAGGTGCCGCTGTTAAATACAGTGGTGTGATCTCCTATGGGCAGTGTCCTGGTGATGGGAGAAGCTGGTTAATGCTGGCCACAATTGATGTTTTATACAGCATCTTGTGGCGGGATTAGTATACTGTAGTAAATCCCCAAGTAGACAACCCGGCCTCTTTTTTTAAACAGAAAAACAGTGTGTCCCGCTGTCCTCCAAGGATTTCACAGCCACAACACCCTCAGGTAATTTCATTGCCAGGTGTGGTTATGTATCATCAAATGAAAAAAAAAAAAAAAGCATGGAAGCTATCTATGAGTTCTAATACTGTTTTTCTGACTAACTTTTGGAAGTTTTTTGGGGATGGGAAGGAGTTTATAGGGCTTGGTTTCTTCATTAATGAAAAAAATGTAATAATACTGTTAACATGTCTCACATTATCATCCTGTTGCATAAGTTTGAAAATGTGCTTTAAATGCAAAAGAAAAATTGAATCGCACTTACTGTTAACAAGTTTTGCATTCTGATTGTTCTGAATATTGTCTGACTGAAATCACTTATATTCTCTATTTAAATTTCTTTTAAAATTGTCTACCTTCTAGTCTTACTTAATCTAATAATGAGCTCTACTAACTCCATTTCTGTATTTTTCAGTTAACTATATGTATTGAAATGCAGTGTGAAAGCTAAAGCTTGAATCAAATGATTGGCAACTCTCAAGATGGGTTAATATGTTCCTTTCATTAACTCTTATAACCTTAAATCATTTAAATTTGTATTTGTTAAATATGAGCAAAATTAAAAGATCCTAATGCAGTATCTTTTTTTTTTTTAACTAGAACTGTTTTTCTTTCAAAGTTTTAAGAAACTCTATAATTTACATAGGTTTAGTTTAAAATTACTTTCTAGTATATATAATTTTTTAAAGATAGCCCTTGATGTTAAATACTTTCTCAATGAGCTTCTTGACTCATTTAAATACAAAGTAGGAGATCCCATTAAAGTGTTTTGAATGGCAACATACTGAAATAAGTGGGTGAGAGTAAAATTGTTCTTATGAATACATTTGTTATGTAAAGATCTTTTGTCATTGAGATCTTCTCCACATACCTCTCAAAAAAGAGTAGTTGTTATTATTAAGTTGGTAAAGTTGTTAGATACTATTAATAATTACACTATCTTGATCTTTTTCACTTATTTAATCAGCTCAGCAATCCATTGAACATTGAGGGGTTTTTTAAAAATCTATTATTTGTCCTTTCTTATCTTAAGGAATACCTTATATTTGTTGTCAACCGAAACGAGAAACCACAAATGCCCACTATTACTCAAATAGAGCTGTTGCAAGCCAAGAGTACATTTTTGGTGTTTCGGTTCTTAAAATAAGTATTAGCATTCATTGTTTATAACTGACAACTTATCGAATAGCAGAAAATACATCTTTGTCCAATTTTCTTTTAACATTAATAGTGTTACGTTAAAAAACATGGGTGGTATTCAGATTCACCCAAAACGTGTCTTATCTATAGCTCACTAGCTTTTGTACCAGGAAGGTAATTTTGTCTCTTGAAGTCAGTTTAGTTCTCCACCATCTGTTTTCTTTTTGCCTTCTTTCAGAAGCATAGGTGGTATTGACCAGTTCGTGTTTTGTTGTTGTTGTTATTGTTGTTATTGTTGTTGTTATGAAATAGAATTTTGTTACATTGATTTCACTGTGGAATAATCCATTTGAAGACTGCAAGTAGATTTTTAGTATGTTGAGTTAAAAAATTGGAAATACACAGTTTGACACCAAAGCTGCCATGGAAATGAAAGCATAGCATGTCAGCCTTTGACAATTTTACTCACTAGAAAGGAGTCGTCTTCCTTACAGGAGCGTTTAATTCCTAGCAAGGAAGAAGGGCTTATGTTACATAACAAATTGGTCCATTACAGGTTTGCAAGAAAAATTTGCAGATCAATTTTTACCAGTGATCTCAAACCACAGTTGCCAGAGAATGTTTCTCAGTGGTATTCTTTTATTTGTTTTGCTCCATCTCCAATGAGAGCTTCCCAGTTTAACCAGCCTTAAGCATTGCTTTCTTCATATTATTACTCCCCTTTTCAAAACGTCCAGGAATCTCTCTTATCCATAGTAATTCAGGCACTCTTGATGTTCCTAACAAGTTGAGACTGTCCTTCTTTGATCTCCCTGGGTTGATTTATTCACTCGTTTAACGGATGTGTATCGAGCACCCACTTAGTGCCAGTGACGTGCCTTACACTAGGGTCTGGCAGTGAGTGAGGTGGACCAGGAGTCTGCTCTCATGGTGTTTATTTTCTAGAGAGGGAGGAGAGGCTACAAATCAGTGAAAATGTGAATACAATAATTTCAACACTTTTAAGATATTGAAATACTAGAAATAAGCCAGGCTTCTGTTGGCTTCCGTTTTTCAGAATTTTTTTTTTTTTTTTTATCACTGTCTTTATCTCTTATAGGCTAGACAGCTTGGATTTGAATGAAAGTTCTGTCACTGACTAGCTGTGTGGCTCTAGGCAAATTACTCATCCTCCCCATTTCTCAATTTGTATTGTTATAAGGGGTATAATACTAGAAAATAACTCATAAGGTTCTTGTAAAGATTGAATAAGTTAAATCTTCAAATACTTAAAACAGTGTTTGTTATACAGTTAAGACTTAGTAAAAGTAAGCTATTTAAAAATTTTTTCCTATTAAAATATTCTTTCAAATGGAAGTATATAGAGATAAAATATGCCCAGCCCAGCATTGTATGTAAGTCTTGTATTCACTCAATTATTTGATGACATACTTTTATCTTGATTGTCTTAAATGGAAGAAAAAAATACCTGTAAGGCAACCTAAATTCTGTTTATTCTGCATTTTTATGATGTGTGTTAAGTGTACATTAGCAACTTACCAGGTTGGTTTTGGTAAGTGAACAGATTGCACACCTTTTCTGACAACTTTAATTCATCCCATATATTGATAGAAAAATTGATGGACTCTGCTGATGAAATGAAGTGCACAGTTTAAGGATTTGTCCATTTATCCTTACCTCTAAAGGCGTAATCAACTGAATTTACGTTGACAGATTCTTCCAACAGTGCAGTTCTATGACTGACACTCACCGTTCCTACTGTCAGCTGCTGCTCAGGTCACCCCTTGTGTGTATCCCTGGGGCAGCCTCCTGATTTATTCCCTGTCCACCAGAGTCTCTGCCCTTCCAGTCTGTCTTATACTCACTAGTGAAGAGTCTTAGAGTAATCCTTTTATCATCTACTTTGCTCAGGAAACTACATTTACTTTCTCTTGCCCAGAGAGTCAAATACAGCCTTTAGATTACTTTCCTTCATAATTTGACTTTAATTTTCTACCACTACTGTTGATAGTAGACTCTAATTCTCAAAATGCTCTTGTAGAATATTAACCCAGTGTTATTAAAGTTCTTTGTCTTGATCTTACATATTAGGCTCAGTCTTCTATTTACACTTTTGTTTTAATTCTGTGCTTTTAATCTCTCTGTTCCCTGCTTTCCCTCCCACTTCCTAGACAAACATATCCTTGTTTGCCAGGTACGTTTAGCTCAAATTTTACCTTTCTCATGACTCTTTTCAACTAGCTCATGATGTAACTGTCCCTATAATATAGAGGTTGATTTCTGTGTTTCTGTATTAATATGATAATAATGCTGTAAGGGCCTAGATACACCATTAAAATATTGCTCTTTTTCTCATAGTTTACATAGAGCATGTAATAGTGCTGATTTAAAGCACATGCTTCGTAAATGATCATTTTTTGACAGGTTATAAGGAAGAACTTCTTTATATATGATTTTCCCCCACCTCATGGCTTTCCTTTGGTTTTATAGAAGCTGCAAGTCGGGCCATAGTCCAGTTCCTAGAAATCAATCAGAGTGAAGAAGCCAGTAGAGGTTGGATGCTTCTGACAACAATTAATTTGTTAGCATCCTCTGGTCAGGTAAGTTCTTTGTTTTCATGTTTGATAACTTGACTTCCTTTTTTATCCTCTTGGAATTTTGTGAAACTAAATGTATCATCATATCCAAATAAGATTTTATGGTAATCATTATATTCTTAATCCTTCTAACATATGCTTTCATGCTTCTCACAACATCTCATGAGGAGGTTTATGTTACTACAAATTTTACACCTGAGGAAATGCCTAACTTGAATGGTGTATTTCGTCTTTGTCATAACACACAGAGAGCATGATACCATTAGTACAGCATGTGGGGCACAGCAATGGACTTCTGGGACTGTAGGCCGATAGCCTGGGAGCTCTGGCTCCATCTGGCCAAAACCAACACTTCTGTAACCCACATCAGGGAAATGGCTTTAGAAGAATCATTTGACCTTACTTCACTAATAAGGAACAAATGACATGAAAAGTATTTGTAAATTCTTCTAAATTTTATGGAAAATAGGGGAATAGTGACATTTTCAGGATAATATATATAGCCTTCCCGCTTGATTTATTCTGGTGATTCCTTTTATTCCCCCTCTCTAAACCACCTTTAATCATCTGCCATAATTTCTGTTGCATGTACTCAGTTATTAGCTATTTGGATACCTGACTTTTGGCCTGTGATGTTTTGGGGATGAAAGAACTTGATTCAGGGGCACCTGGGTGGCTCAGTCAGCTAAGCATCCGACTCTTGATTTCAGCTCAGGTCATGACCTCACAGTTTGTGGGATGGAGCCCTGCAACAGACTTTGCGCTGATAGCGGGGAGCCCGCTTGGGATTCTCTCTCTCACTCTCTCTTTACTCCTCGACTTGTGTGCATGTGCTCTTTGTCTCTCTCTCAAAAAAAAATAATAATAATAACCATTAACAACAAAAAAAAAGAAAGATGTGTTTCACCCTTCTAAAACTCAGAGTAGAATTACCTATCAAAGTTAGTACCTGTCTTGAGAATGGTTCTTGTCTAAATTATGATTCAAACAACTCACATCATTTAATAATGGAATTTACAGAGGTGGCTGTGACATGAGTCATATACCTTGGTGGGCCACAGCAGAAACGATGCATATTTCTTTTTTTTTTTTAATTTTTTTTTTTTCAACGTTTTTTATTTATTTTTGGGACAGAGAGAGACAGAACATGAACGGGGGAGGGGCAGAGAGAGAGGGAGACACAGAATCGGAAACAGGCTCCAGGCTCCGAGCCATCAGCCCAGAGCCTGACGCGGGGCTCGAACTCACAGACCGCGAGATCGTGACCTGGCTGAAGTCGGACGCCCAACCGACTGCGCCACCCAGGCGCCCCACGATGCATATTTCTTAGTAACCATATCCTGAAGCTAGTCATTAGCCTAAAGTAGTAGCACTTAGGCTTTTTTTCCCCTTAGAATAATGTTTCCCTTTTTTGTTTGCTGGTTTATGTTTGTTTGTTTCTTAACATCACAAAAGGAATCAGACCAAGTTGCTCTGATGTACCTGGGACTTGCCAGATTTCGGCCCAGAAGCCCCACATCCCAGACAACTCCTAAATTCTGGGCAAATTGAGATGTTTATTTATCCTGTGTCACCTTCAGATAGTCCTAAAGTGGCCAACTGTTTCCATGTATCTGTGACCATACCAAAAACCTATCAAAATATCAATTCTATTTGCTATTGATGCTAGCTATAAATGCCGCCATATTACTGTACCAAAATTTGGTTTGGTTTAAAATAGCATGTAAAGTAACCATTTTAATTGTGATATTTCTAAGTCTTATTCCTATTCTTTGTAGATGCTGTCTTTCTCAGGTGTGAACAGAAAGTGTATCCTACCAGAATATCTGACACATACTAGAAAGTCAGGAAATATGGATTAACCTAATCACTTTTTTAAAAAACATTTTTTTAGAGAGAGAAAGAGATCGTAAGCAGGGAGTGGGGTGAAGAGGGAGGGAGAGAGAGAGAATCTTAAGCAGGCTCCCCACCCAGTGCAGAGTCCGACTCAGGGCTCGACCCAATGCAGGGCTCATTCCCACGACCCTGGGATCATGCATGATCTGAGCCAAAATCAAGAGTCACATGCTTAATCGACTGACCCACCTAGATGACCCTTAACCTAATCACTTTTTTAAAAATTACAAATGTTGCCAATTATCAGTTTGGATACCAAGTTATGCTTATACTCTGCTATAAAATGAAACTGAAAAATCATACCAATTTGCCTAATGAAAACAGAAAGCTAGTAATAATCTAACTAGCAAAAGGTATTTTAAGAGAAAATTTAGTGCTCTATATTTTGAGCTGACTTTTATGTTAATATGCCATTTTCTGTTGATAGCAGTGAGATACAGAGATGACTAAAACGTCCTGAATCAACATGTAGATGACAGAGATGGAGTGAATGACAGTACTATAAAATGCAGTCATGGGATATATGTACTGCTATGAAAATAGAAATGTGAGAGTTATAAATTTTGTAGGTGAGGGGGGGAGGAAAGATGAGGAATTAAAGTTTCAGACATGGGCAGACATTTAAACTGAGCATCAGATGTATAGAGACATAGGGTATCTAGAAATAATGAGTCATGGAACAGCAAAAGGTTTTTGAAATATTTAGAGGCAGGAAATGTTACTGGATGTTTAGACTAAGGACCAGATTATGCAAGGGATTGTTCTTTGGGTCCTCTCACCTCTCTATCACCCTGCTACTGCATTAGTTCAAGCCCCATCTCTCATATGGTTTTCTGTATTAGTTTCCTAATGACCCTGGCCTTCTTGCTCTTTAGATCTAATTTAGATCTATATAACCACCAGCGAATTTTCTGATATCTGGTTCCATTACTGCTTTGTAATACTTCACTGGTTCTCCAAGGCCAGCAAAATAAAAGTCAGACCAGAGTGGGAGACCATATGATACATAGGTCTCTGGGCATATACACTTGTGGACCACTTAACCAGCTTTAACCTAAGGCAGGGTATCTCAATGATGAGCCTCAATTGCTTCATGTATAAAGTAAGGATCATACAGTAATAGAATCTACCTTATAAGGTTGATGGAAGAATAAATGAGATAATTAAAACGCTTAGCCTTATGCTTGTTTTATAATTGATACTCATTAAAGATTAGACATTATTATTGTGGCTTTTTAGGAGTTAACAGTTTTGGACTCAGGTTCCTGAAACATAGTGTGTCGTATAGTTCAACCTTCTATGTATCTTCAGGTGATCTTTCCCCTCTTAATTTCTATACCTTTCCTCTTCATTCCTGGTAGTGTTGATCATTCCTTTTTCATAGTTATTGATAACCTGTTTCTGCTAATAGACCACAGTCTTCTGAAGGGCAGGGGTGCTTTGTCGTTTCCTGCCCAGTTCCCAACATACTGCCAGATATACCCTATGCATTCAGTGAATGTTTGATTAAAAAGTTGATAAACTAAATACAGGTGACAAGGTGACACCAGCCTGTTGATCTCCAGTGTATGAAATTTTTTGTTCCAAACTGGACCATGAAAAAAATTTGGCAATTATTATAGCATACTTCTTAGGAATAATGAAATTTCACCATAAGAAGGTGGACTTTCTTCCTCTAGAAATTGTTGAAAATAATACACAGATTTTTCAGTGTTACCTGTATCCTTCAAGTGTCCTTCCAACCCCAAGAATGTTTAATAATAATAAAAGTGATAGCAAAGCAACTACTAATATATAACTTAGTGCTTAATATATCTCAGATTTGTTATATAATGCTTACATTAACTCTAAGACCTATTATCATTATATTTATTTTATAGGAAAGGAAACTGAGGTCCAGCAAAGTTAGTTTGCCCAAGTTTATGGTTGAATTTCTTTTTTCTAAATCCAAAAGTTCATTTGCTTTGAAACATGCTGCCTTTTAATAAAAAAATAGCAAATCTAATAAATAACAAACACATCTCAATACACACACACACACACACACACACGCACACACATATGTATGTATTTTTAGAGAGAAAGAGTGAGTGCATTTGTGTGAGTGGGAGAGAGTAGAGGAAGAGAGAGAGAATCTTAAGCAGACTCCATGCCCAGTGCCAGGCAGCAGGGATGGGTGTGATGCAGGCTCTATCTCACCATGGTGAGATCATGAGCCGGAATTAAGAGTCAGACGCTTAACCACTGAGCCACCCAGGAGCCCCATCTCAATATCTGATTAAAGCGGATTTGTCCAAATGGAAAATGAGTATTTGTCAGCATGGAGTCATTTTTTAATTTTTCGGGCATTTAAAAAGTTATTTTGATATATAATTTTCTGGCTTAAAATTTGTGAGTTAATGATTTAGATTCTGGATTAATATTTGTGAACTTACTTAGCTGTTCCAATTATGTCTGTCTGTCTCCCTATTCACTTATTTATTGGTTTGTTTTCCAGAAAACCGTGGACTGCATGACAACGATGTCAGTGCCTTCCACCCTGGTTAAATGTTTATATCTGTTTTTTGACCTTCCACATGTGCCTGAGGCAGTTGGAGGTGCACAGAATGAGCTACCTCTAGCAGAACGTCGTGGACTACTCCAGAAAGTTTTTGTACAGGTATGGAAGGTGCTGTTGGCCTGGCCATCAATACCAGTCTATTTAAAGTGAAACAGGTGCACTCCTTAAAGAGATGTTCTGCTTATTCCATTTTTTTTTTATAGTATTCCATGCTCTTTATTATTGACTTTATCTCATATAATTGTCACATTTCTTGACTCTGAACATTTCTTTTGAGGATAATGGAACAAGCCATTAACAAGTTTATTTCTCTGAACAGATTCAACTATTAAGCTTTCCTTTGATACAGCAATACAATCTCTAAAATGAACTGCTAAGCAAGAGAAACTTTTATTGACTATCATATTACATTGGGGTAATATTTCTTATAAGAAATTCTGTTTGTTGATGTCTAAATATAGGATTCCTAGCCTATAAATCTCTAACTTGTAAAAGGCAGTTTATTTTAGTGACTGCTGCCACCTCCTCTGCTCCCTGCTTGTAAAATCCTTCTTTACCACTGTTGCCACTGTTCAGACTTTTAATAGCACTGGTGGCTAACCAAGGTTTAAATAGACCTTTGTTAGTTAGCCTAGAAATTTTGCCATCATTTTGATATCCTTCCTTGGGAGAAAATTTTCAAGACCAACGACACGCATTTGGAATATAGTCTGTCCATGGGGCTAATATTTAAAAACTTTTTAATGTTTATGTATTTTGAGAGAGAGACACACAGAATGCGGGTGGTGGTGGGGGGGTTGGTGGCAGACAGAGGGAGACACAGAATCTGAAGCAGGCTCCAAGCTCCGAGCTGTCAGCATAGAGTCCAACGTGGGACTCGAACTCACAAACCATGAGATCATGAACTGAGCTGAAGTCAGACACTCAACCGACTGAGCCAGGTATTTTAAAATCACTTTGACAGAAGAGGACAGATACTGTATCATTATACTTATTGTGTATCCAACGTGCCCAAACTCCTAGCAAGTAGAATGCTGGTTGCCAGGAGCTGGAGAGTGGGGTAACAAGAAGTTTTGTTCAGTGGGTACAGAGTTTCAGGTTTGCAAGATGAAAATGTTCTAGAGATCTGTTGTACATGTAATGAACACTACTGTTACCAAAAAGGATTACGGTGATAGATTTTGTGTTACGTGTTTTTACCTCCGTTAACAAAAAAAACCCCACACCTGTTTGAGTCCAGTTCTCTGAAATTATATAACTTAAGATGCAGATTTCTCACCTCTAAAGTAAAGATAAATGATACGTACCCAAAGGGATTTGTGAGGATTAAATGAAATAATACACAGAGCAATGGTGCTGTTCCCAGGATGTGGTAGACATGACCTACAAGTCCCTGTGATGGCTGCTCTTGCCACCGCAGCCACCACCATCAGTGAGAGTAGCAGAGGGAGCACAGAGCAGTGGGTCTGCAGTAGATAAGGTGGAGCTGGGTGCCGATGACGAGTGCATCTCACGGTACTGGGGTCTTTGCTGCAGCGCTTTGTGGACGTGTGAGCGATGAAAGGACTGGAGAGAGGGAGACTAAGGCAGTTTTAGAAAGGAAAAGACAGGATTATCAATAAAGAACTAATTCAACAAATACTTATTGAACATTGGATTTCTTAGATACTTTTTGCTAGTGGCTAGGTAGAATCCATTATCTCATATAACTTGTAAGACAGCCCATGACTTCAGAGGTTTTGTTTTTCTAAAAAATGATGATGAGAGCAAATGGCAGAAATAGGAGTAGACGTTAGGTTTATCTGAGTCCTGAATTAGATTGGGTGAGAAAAGCAATAGAAATGAACAAAGGAGTAAATCCCATAGGAATTGAAGCTGCTTAAGACGTTGCTAATGAATACAGTGGGTTAGTCTTTGCTTATTAGACTAGTAAACCCTATTTCCACAAAGCCTTTCTAAACAACTAATTAATACCTTAGACAATAAATGTAAGCTGACTTTTATGTATTTAATACTAAATAAGTATAGCAAAGATTTCTTCTAAAACTTAAAAAAATGTTTTCAGTATCTGAATGCAGTGGATGTCTCCAACTAATTGTGGATTCATTTTAGCATATTGGAACCATTGAATGTTACAGCCAAAAGGAACTTCCAAGAGAATTTAAATGAATGAAAGTCACCACTTACAGTTACAGAAACTAGGGGTGCCTGGGTGGCTCAGTCAGTTAAGTGTCTGACTTTGGCTCAGGTCATGATCTCACAGTTCAAGAGACCGAGCCCCGCCTTAGGCTCTACTCTGACAGCTCAGAGCCTGGAGTGCTTCAGATTCTGTGTCTGCTTCTCTCTGTCTCTCTCTGTCTCTCTCTCTGCCCCTCCCCCACTCATGCTCTGTCTCTCTCTCTCTCTCTCAAAAATAAACATTTAAAAAAATTAAAAAAAAAAAAAAAAAAAAAACCTGGTTACAGAAACTAATAGCTGAGGCTGTGATCCATAGCAGATGTGTGGCAGGAATGGGAGCCTGGCTCTTCCCATTGCCTAGTCCAGTGTCCTGTAGTGCGTCACTTCCTTGTTTTAGTTTCTCATCACAGGCCGGACACTGCTATCAAACACCAATGGAGACAAACATATTAAATGTTTTCAGAAAACATATTGTTTATGATAGATGAAATCCCTGTGTTTATCTTATGTGACACATGGTTTCCTGGAACCTTAGCAATTGGGACTGCTTCATGTAGGCATTTTTTTTTCTGTTTGTTTAGATTTTTGTTTATTTGTTTTGTGTGTGTGTGTTGATATGGCCAGTTAGTTCGCTGCCGCACTTGGCTATCCTTAATGACATAGTCCCTGCAAGTAGGTATGATTAGTGTATGGGAGAAGAGGAATGAGATATAGACTCTTCGGTTTTCTATTGTATAGAATGAAAGGATTACATGAGATTATTTCTGAAAATCCTTTTGCCTTTGAATAATAACTAGTTATTTTTTGTTTTATATTTAAAAAGAATTTTTTAAGTTTACATCCAAGTTAGTTAGCATATAGTGCAACAATGATTTCAGGAGTAGATTCCTTAATGCCCGTTACCCATTTAGTCCATCCCCCCCCCCACAACCCTTCCAGTAACCCTCTGTTTGTTCTCCATATTTAAGAGTCTCTTATGTTTTGTCCCCCATCCCTGTTTTTATATTATTTTTGATTCCCTTCCCTTATGTTCATGTTTTTTTATCTTAAAGTCCTCATATGAGTGAAGTCATGATATTTGTCTTTCTCTGATTTCACTTAGCATAATACCCTCTAGTTCCATCCACGTAGTTGCAAATGGCAAGATTTCATTCATTTTGATTTCCGAGTAATACTCCATTGTGTATATATACCACATCTTCTTTATCCATTCACTCATTGATGGACATTTAAGCTCTTTACATACTTTGGCTATTGTCGCTAGTGCTGCTATAAACCTTGGGGTGCGTGATCCCCTTCGAAACAGCATACCTGTATCCCTTGTATAAATACCTAGTAGTGCAATTGCTGGGTCGTAGGGTAGTTCTATTTTTAATTTTTTGAGGAACCTCCATACTGTTTTCCAGAGTGGCTGCACCACTTTGCATTCCCACCAGCAGGGCAAAAGAGATCGTCTTTCTCCACATCTTCGCCAACATCTGTTGTTGCCTGAGTTGTTCATGTTAGCCATGCTGACAGGTGTGAGGTGGTATTTCATTGTTTTGATTTGTGTTTCCCTGATGATGAGTGATGTTGAGCATTTTTTCATGTGTCAGTTGGCCATCTGCATGTCTTCTTTGGAGAAGTGTCTTTTCATGTCTTTTGCTGATTTCTTCACTGGAGTATTTGTTTTTTGGGTGTTGAGTTTGATAAGTTCTTTATAGGTTTTGGATGCTAACCCATTATATGATATATTGTTTGCAAATATCTTCTCTCATTCCGTTGGGAATTTAGTTTTGCTGATTGTTTCCTTCTCTGTGCAGAAGCTTTTTAGTCTGACGAGGTCCCAATAGTTCATTTTTGCTTTTGTTTCCCTTGCCTCTGGAGACGTGTTCAGTAAGAAGTTGCTGTGGCCAGGGTCAAAGAGGTTTTTGCCTGCTTTCTCCTTGAGGATTTTGATGGCTTCCTGTTTTATGTTTAGGTCTTTCATCCATTTTGAGTTTATTTTTGTGTATGGTGTAAGAAAGTGGTCCAGGTTCATTCTTCTTAATGTCGCTGTCCAGTTTTCCCAGCACCACTTGAAGAGACTGTCTTTATTCCATTGGATATTCTTTCCTGCTTTGTCAGATATTAGTTGGCTATATGTTTGTGGGTCCATTTCTGGGTTCTTTGTTCCATTGATCTGAATGTCTGTTTTTGTGCCAGTACTGCATTGTCTTGATGGTTAGAACTTTGTAATACAGCTTGAAGTCCTGGATTGTGATGCCTCCTGCTTTGGTTTTCTTTTTCAAGATTACTTTGGCTATTCGGGGTCTTTTCTGGTTCCATACAAATTTTAGGATTGTTTCTTCTAGATCTGTGAAGAATGGTGGTGTTATTTTGATAGTGATTGCATTGAATACATAGATTGCTTTGGGTAGTATTGACATTTTAACAATATTTATTCTTCCTGTTCAGGAGCATGGAATCTTTTTCCATTTTTTTGTGTCTTCAATTTCTTTCATAAGCTTTCTATAGTTTTAAGTGTATATATTTTTCACCTCTTGGGTTATATTTATTCCTAAGTATTTTATGGTTTTGGTGCAATTGTAAATGGGATCGATTCCTTCATTTCTCTTTCTGTTGCTTCATTGTTGGTGTATAGGAATGCAACCGATTTCTATGCATTGATTTTATATCCTGCCAGTTTGCTGAATTCATGGATCAGTTCTAGCCATTTTTTGGTGGGATCTTTTGGGTTTTCCATACAGAGTATCATGTCATCTGCAAAGAGTGAAAGTTTGACCTCCTCCTGGCCAATTTGGATGCCTTTTATTTCTTTGTGTTGTGTGATGGCTGAGGCTGACTTCCAATACTATGTTGAATAACAGTGGTGAGAGTGGACATCCCTGTCTTGTTCCTGACCTTAGGGGGAAAGCTCTCAGTTTTTCCCCATTGAGGATGATATTAGCGGTGGGTCTTTCATATATGGCTTTTATGATCTTGAGGTATGATCCTTCTGTCCCTACTTGCTTGAGGGTTTTTATCATGAAAGGATGCTGTATTTTGTCAAATGCTTTCTCTGCATCTATTGAGAGGATCATGTGGTTCTTGTCTTTTATTGATATGACATGTCACATTGATTGTTTTGTAGATATTGAACCAACCCTGCATCCCAGGTATAAATCCCACTTGGTCATGGTGAATAGTTTTTTTAATGTATTGTTGGATCTGGTTGGCTAATGTCTTGTAGAGGATTTTTGCATCCATGTTCATCAGGGAAATTGGTCTATAGTTCTCCTTTTTAGTGGGGTCTTTGGTTTTGGAATCAAGGTTATGCTGGCTTCATAGAAAGAGTTTGGAAGTTTTCCTTCCATTCTATTTTTTGGAACAGCTTCAAGAGAATAGGTGTTAACTCTTCCTTAAATGTTTGGTAGAATTCCTCTGGAACGCCATCTGGCCTTCAACTCTACTTTTTGGGATATTTTTGATTACTGATTCAATTTCTTTACTGGTTATGGGTCTGTCCAAATTTTCTATTTCTTTCTGTTTCAGTTTTGGTAGTTTATATGTTTCTAGGAATTTGTCCCATTTCTTCCAGATTGCCCATTTTATTGGCATATAATTGCTCATAATATTCTCTTATTATTGTTTTTATTTCTGTTGTGTTGGTTGTGATCTCTTTCATTCTTGATTTTATTTACTTGGGTCCTTTCATTTTTCTTTTTGATCAAACTGGCTAGTGGTTTATCAATTTTGTTAATTCTTTCAAAGAACCAGCTTCTGGTTTCATTGATCTGTTCTGTTTTTTTTGGTTTCAATAGCATTGATCTCTGCTCTAATCCTTATTATTTTCTGTCTTCTGCTAGTTTGGAGTTTTATCTGCTGTTTTTATTCCAGTTCTTTAAGGCGTAAAGTTAGGTTGTGTGTCTGAGACCTTTCTTCTTTAGGAAGGCCTGGATTGCTCTATACTTCCCTCTTATGACCTCCTTTGCTGTGTCCCAGAGGGTTTGGACTGTGGTGTTATCATTTTCATTGGCTTCCATGTACTTTTTAATTTCCTCTTTAACTTCTTGGTTAGCCCATTCATTCTTTAGTAGGATGTTCCTCAGTCTCCAAGTATTTGTTACCTTTCCAATTTTTTTCTTGTGGTTGATTTTGAGTTTCATAGAGTTGTGGTCTGAATGTCTGCACAGTATGATCTTGATCTTTCGGTACTTACTGGGGCCTGATTTGTCTCCCAGTATGTGATCTATTCCAGAGAACATTCCATGTAGACTGGAGAAGAATGTATATTCTGCTGCTCTAGGATGAAATGTTCTGAAATATATCTGTTAAGTCCATCTGGTCCAGTGTGTCCTTCAAAGCTGTTGCTTCCTTGTTGATTTTCTGTTTAGATATCTGTCCATTGCTGTAAGGGTGGTGTTGAAGTCCCCTACTATTGTATCATTATCAATGAGTTTCTTTATGTTTGTGATTGATTTATATACTTGGTGCTACCACATTTGGAGCATAAATATTTACAATTGTTAGGTCTTCTTGGTGGATAGACCCCTTAATTATGATATAATGCCCTTCTTCATCTCTTGTTATAGTCTTTATTTTAAAGCGTAGATTGTCTGATATAAGTATGGCTACTCCGGCTTTCTTTTTATCGACCATTAACATGATAGATGATTCTCTGTCCCCTTACTTTCAATCTGAAGGTGTCTTTAGGTCTAAATTGGGTCTCTTGTAAACAGCATATAGATGGATCTTGTTTTCTGTTACCCTATGTCTTTTGATTGGAGCATTTAGTCCATTGACGTTTAGAGTGAGTACTGAAAGATACGAATTTATTGCCATTATGTTTCTTGTAGAGTTGGAGTTTCTGGTGGTGTTCTCTGGTCCTTTCTAGTCTTTGTTGCTTTTGTGGGTTTTTTTCTCCCCTCATCTTTTCTCCCCTTAGAGAGTCCCCCTTAAAATTTCTTGCAGGGCTGGTTTAGTGGTCACACACTCCTTTAATTTTTGTTTGTCTGGGAAACTTTTAATCTCTCCTTCTATTTTGAATGACAGCCTTTCTAGATAAAGAATTCTTGGCTGCATATTTTTTTTTGATTCAGCACATTGAATATATCCTGCCACTCCTTTCTGGTCTGCCAAGTTTCTGTGCATAGATCTGCTACAAACCTGATTTGTCTTCCCTTATAGATTAAGAACTTTTTTCCCTTGCTGTTTTCATGATTCTTTCCTTGCCTGAATATTGTGAATTTGACTATGATATGCCTTGTTGATGGTCGGTTTTTGTTGAATCTACTTGGAGTCTTCTGTGCTTCCTGGATTTTGATGTCTGTGTCTTTCCCCAGGTTAGGAACGTTTTCCACTATGATTTGCTCATATAACCTTTCTACCCCTATTTCTCTCTCTTCCTCTTCTGGGACCCATATGATTCTGATGTTGTTCCTTTTTAATGAGTCACTGATTTCTCAAATTCTTAAATCATGCTCTTTTGCCTTAGTGTCTCTCTTCTTTTCAAATGCTTCGGTATTCTGCATAAGTTTGGCCTCTATACCACTGATTTGCTGCTCTGCCTCATCCATCCTTGCCACTGTGGCATCCATTCAAGATTGCAGTGCAGTTATAGCATTTTTTATTTCATCATAACTAGCTTTTACTTCTTTTATCTCTGCAGAAGGGGATTCTAATCTATTTTCAACTCCAACTAGTATTCTTATTATTGTGTTTGTAAATTCTGGTTCAGACATCTTGCTTGTATCTGTGTTGATTAAGTCCCTAGGTGTTGTTTCTTCCTGCTCTTTAAGAACTAGTTATTTTTAGAGTCAACAAATTTAAGGAATTAAATCCAGTTCATTTTTGAGAACAAAGATTTGATTTGTAAAACAGTAGTTTATTTTTGGGTTTGTTTTTATGTTACAGATTAGATGCCATCTCTAATGGCATCCATCTCTCTAATCACATAGTTGATAATACACCTTTATGAGCATCGATGATGCTACAGTTGACTATTTTTTTCATATTATCTTTTTTTGTTGCATTCAATACATATGGGAAAATATAATACCTATTATACATGTTAAGTTAGTAGGCAATAATTTCTCCAACCATTTGTGTGTGTGTGTGTGTGTATGTGTGTGTGTGTGTTGGGGGACGGAGGGTAGAATGCCTGTATTTACTGATGCTGTAAACATATTACTTCTCTGAATTCTTTCTTAGTCCTTTTTTTTCCATCCTGATAATTTGGTAGCTATGGATTAGAAAGCCCTTGTACTGAAGTAAATTTTTCATCGAAGGAAGTAGGAAAGGTAAAACCTAGCTTCCACAGATGAAAACTATGTAAAATTATTTTTTTCTACTTAGCAGTTTCCCCATAGATCGTAAAAAACTCAAATTTCATTAGGCACTTTCAGGAGAATAAAATTTACGTAAATTATAGTTATTTTATTTATAGTATATATACTTAAAAATATTTACATGAGAAATTTTAGCAAAGAGAAGAAAAGTTCACTTTTCCTGAAGCTGAGTCAAGATTAAAAGACAAAAATGCATTGAGAGAAAAAACCCTAGCTGAATTCTGCAAGTAGTGGCTCTTAGTGCTTTGAGCACTTGTGTAATGTGTATTCTGCAAATCATAGTTAAGGAATATGTTTTCATCTTAAAGTTTAAGAAGTTTTGAATATTCTTTGAAAGCCAGGCCATAGAAGATTTTTGGCTACTAGATGTAATTGAAAGACACTTTTGAATTAGGATGATTTTATTACTGTAATACCCCTTTCTACTTGTATAGAAATTGTAACAATTTGAAAGTATTTTTAAAGACCTGTTTTTACTTTTTTTTTTAATTTGTTTTTTAATATTTATTTTTGATGGAGGGAGGGAAGGAGGGGGAGAGAGAGAGAGAGAGAGAGAGAGAGTGTGTGTGTGTGTGTGTGTGTGTGTGTGTGTGCGTGCGCGCGTGTGAGCCAGGGAGGGACAGAGAAAGAGTGAGACACAGAATCTGAAGTAGGCTCCAGCCTCTGAGCTGTCAGCACAAACAGGGGGCTCAAACTCACACACTGTGAGATCATGACCTGAGCCGAAGTTGGAACCACCCAGCCGACTGAACCACCCAGGTGCCCCCTGTTTTTACTTTCTTACCTCCAAAAAACTGTCCGTTTTAGAGAAGAAAATTCCATCTCACCTATGACAAACTAAGAACTAAAGAGCCGAATTAGAAAACTAAAATTTTGACCTCGAAAGTTACTGTTGATTTATTCTGTTTCAAAGAGTCAGTGTGCAAAAATACCAGGGAGAGGAATAGATACACAGAAGGCTTTTCTTTCTTTCTTTTTCTTTCTTTCTCTTTCTTTCTTTCTTTCTTTTTTTCTTTCTTTCTTTTTTTAAATGAGCTGATAAAAGTAGGGCTGGCTTACTGTTTTACCATAACACACTTCTAAATTATAGGTGTCTTTTTTAATGTTGCCTAAGGTAGAGAACCCATCATTGTGGCTTTAATGATATCACTTAATACTAACCCTGAACTCTCAGGGTTTTTAATCATCAGATGTAGTCCTTTTCTAGCTCCTCCCTTTACCCAACCATTCATTTATTTAAATACAGATATGTTTTGTGTTTTTTAGATCTTAGTGAAACTCTGCAGTTTTGTTTCTCCGGCGGAGGAGCTGGCTCAAAAAGATGATCTCCAGCTTTTATTCAGTGCAATAACCTCTTGGTGCCCTCCCTACAACCTGCCGTGGAGGAAGAGTGCTGGAGAAGTCCTTATGACCATATCCCGTCACGGTCTTAGTGTCAATGTAGTGAAGTATATTCATGGTGAATATTTCTTTATGTTCATTTTAGGAGCTCTAGGTTTCTTCCAGTTTTCTCTTCTTCATATGATGACAGATTGCTTTTTATTTCTCAGTTCTCTAAAGGTTCTATTTTAAATTAAAAACTATATTTGCCAGGAGAAAAAAAAAATATTCTTGTTTGTGAGGCATTTCAAATGTGAGAAATTTTTATATGTTCCAAACAATAGATATATACAGACTTGAAATAATTTCATTGTCATGTAAATGTTTAATCATAATGTAAGTTCTGTGTCAGCCTATTCTTTCCTACTCTTCTATGAAAAAAAAACTATATTTGAGATACTGTAGTTTAAAGCCTTTCTGAAGATACTTCATAAATGGATAACTATGTATCCAATGTAGCATAAATGAAATTAGGTAGATTCTTTACCAGCACTAAGGAGAAATTATCCATTCTGTTCAAGTCCTATATAAGTGTCAGCTATAATGTCTTTATAGACATTTAAATGTCTAAATAGAAGACAATGTACCATCTCAAATACTTCACTTATTATATATTTTTTTTCCTGAAAATCCTTCAAAATAATTTTTAATACAACTTTTTTACTCACCTAACATCAATCCTTCATTAAATGTTCTTGCCTCCTTTTCTGTGTTAAATCTTTTTAGCCTTTGTTATATGACACCGGGTTTTTTTAGACAAATAAATTTCATTACAGATATGAGAAAGTCTTTTTTGAAAAGCCTTCAATCCCCAATGTCAGTAATAGGTACAACTTTGCTTTAAACGAGTAACAAGTAGTGCAAGCATAATTTAAAAAATTTTATTTCCCGAAGTATTTCTGTATCTCATTGTCCATATTCACTCTAATTTTAGCTTTTAAACTAGTTATGGATTTTTATTTTTAAACATAGAAGATAGGGTTTTTTTCTCTTTCTTTGACTATACTAATATAAAAGCTCAAAAATGTCATTTGGCAGCATTTTGTTTAATGAAAAATATCCAAATATGGTGTAAAAACTAGATAAATGTCAACTATTTTCCAACATTTCCTCTTTTACCCTTTGTTTACTACTTAGAGGCAGAGCTTTTCCAATGAATATATATATCATATTTACTTTTAGAATGTGTAACATTTATCTTATAATATTTCATAGATTAATACTTAATGTTTCACTTAATGTTTTATTAAACACAGTTAATCAAAATTTTCTTAAGCAATTGACATAAATAATATGTATTTAATTCTTAATTCTTACAGAAAAAGAATGTTTATCTACATGTGTTCAGAATATGCAGCAATCAGATGACCTGTCTCCCCTAGAAATTGTTGAAATGTTTGCTGGGCTTTCTTGTTTCCTCAAAGATTCCAGTGATGTTTCCCAAACTCTTTTGGATGATTTTCGGATATGGCAAGGATATAATTTCCTTTGTGATCTCTTGCTTAGGTAAAATCCCACAATTTAAGAACATATTTTAAATGTCTAGTCAGTTTTTTTCATCATTGGGAACAGCGTGGTTTGGGGTTATGGAAAAAAAGGAATTAATGATTTAGTTAATGTATACTTTATCCCCTTGACTTTAATCACTTCTTTTTATTCCTGTTCTGTCAACAGAGTACAAAAAGTGAGTTTAAACTGACAAATGCGGGCTACAAACTTGGTGGAGTCAGTGGTTAGGTGTGAAAGTGTATGTACTCTTTGGTAGCTGAGGAAAAAGAGCTTAGATGAACTAATGAACATGTTCGTAAAGTGTAAACGCTTCTCACTTAGTTACATTTTTAGTATTTTACTATACCAATGGTTTATTAATGCAGTGAATAAGAATAATTATGTAGATTGAATGAGACCTTACAAATGTATATATAAAACAAAATGTTTCACTAGCCCCCTTTTCCACCCCAAATGTTTTATACATATCCTGGGAGAATGGCTGGTTGGAATTTTATTAGGAAGAAAATACTCATGCCTCATTAGTTGTTTTGGCTCTTTACTTACTTGTAAATCATTTGGTTTGTTGTAAACCAGTACTATTTTGTAAACTCCTTGTATGTGACACCAGTTTGACCCAGTTGCCAGTACTACTAGGCAACTTCCCAGAAGAGAATTTTGCATATATACCCTAATTTACAAAGGAGAACATAAAAGTTGATGAAATAAGCCTTTCACATTACTAGAGGGTGTTAATTGGTGTAATCCTCTGAGGACACAGGTTGGTCAGATATTATCAAGAGCCTCAAAAATGTCGATACTCTTGATAGAATAATTTCACTTATGTTTATTAATCCTAAAAATATAATTGTGAATATTGTAGGCAAAACTTTATGCATATTAATGATTCTGAATTCTGATTTCTGCTGGCCGTCCCCATCTCTCTCTCTCTCTCCCCAAATTTGTGGTTGGCTCTTCATGGCCATTAAAAGAATATGTAAAGAGATTTTATATAAATGGAAGAGCATTTGTATTGACACTGGTAAATGGAAAAAACAGGTTATAAAATTCTTTATATGGTATAAAAATAACTACTATTAAGACCAAACTTTTTACAATAAAAAAGTACATAAACCATATCAAAATGTCTAAGTTATGAGCCTAAGCATATTTCTTTTCTACTTTTGTACATTCTCCAGCTTTATTAATTTTTTTTGAAGTTTATTTATTTTGAGTGAGAAAGAGAGAAAGGGGGGAGGGGCAGAAAGAGAGGGAGAGAGAGAATCCCAAGTAGGCTCCATGCTGTTAGTGCAGAGCTAGATGCAGGGCCCTGTTCCATGAACCTTGCTTGAGATCATGACCTGAGCTGAAATCAAGAGTCGGACACTTAACTGACTGAGCCACGCAGGTGCCCCTCTCCAGTTTTATTTTAATGAGAATAATTAGTTCTATTAGGAAGCCCCAGTAAATCTTACTCTTTAAAAAAAGATAGTTTTGCACCCCATTTTGTGTTCTCAAGCCACAGTCAAGAAATAATTCCATAATTACTCCAAATGTTCTTTTAAAGAAACATTGTTTTAAAAAATTGTTAGGGGGCGCCTGGGTGGCTCAGTCGGTTGAGCGTCCGACTTCAGCTCAGGTCACGATCTCGCGGTCCGTGGGTTCGAGCCCCGCGTCGGGCTCTGGGCTGATGGCTCAGAGCCTGGAGCCTGCTTCCAATTCTGTGTCTCCCTCTCTCTCTGCCCCTCCCCCGTTCATGCTCTGTCTCTCTCTGTCCCAAAGATGAATAAACGTTAATAAATAAATAAATAAATAAATAAATAAATAAATAAAATTTAAAAAAAAATAAAAAATTGTTAGACTCTCAGGACTATTTAATGTATTCTAATGAGTACCTGAATTAATTAATGAATACAGATAAAGACTTAAAACTTTCCAAGAAATTAATTTTTGAAAGTTAACTCAGAAATTGTCTTTGGAAAGAAATGGTTAATAAAATTTTTGGCTGTAAACAGTGAAACTTCATAACCTTGGAAATTTAGGAAACTTAAGAGAGATTTAATGTAGTTCTTTTATTTTGAAAAAAATTTTTTTAACGTTTATTTATTTTTGAGACAAAGAGAGACAGAGCATGAACGGGGAAGGGTCATAGAGAGGGAGACACAGAATCTGAAACAGGCTTCAGGCTCTGAGCTGTCAGCACAGAGCCGGACGCGGGGCTCGAACTCACGGACCGCGAGGTCATGACCTGAGCCGAAGTCGGCCGCTTAACTGACTGAGCCACCCAGGCGCCCCTAATTCTTTTATTTTGTAGATACTTTCTACCAAAGGCTAAAGTGAGCTATCTAAAATAACACTGTTAAATGTAAAATCAGCACTTATATATGAGGTCTTTAGACTATTTAATATAATTTTCTTTCATTATGGTGTAATGTCTTATAATAAAATTTATAGATTTTAAAAAATAGTATGTTTTTATATAGGAAAACTTGTACGATGAAACCTCTTGGAGTGCTTTATATATTATTGCATGTACAAAATGAAATTTTCTTTCTGTGTTAAATTTGAAAATACAACAAGAGAGAAAAAATATTTACTAAATCATACTTTTCCTAGATTGGAACAAGCAAAAGAAGCAGAATCCAAAGATGCCTTGAAAGATCTGGTTAATCTGATAACTTCCCTAACAACATATGGTGTCAATGAACTAAAACCAGCTGGTATTACCACAGGGGCACCCTTTCTATTGCCTGGATTTGCAGTACCTCAGCCTGCAGGCAAAGGTGAGTCCTTTTTTTTGATTGTTATTTTCCCCTGTTTTGAGCCACTCAGAGAAACAGAGACAGAATAAATTAGTTTGACTTTGATTTCTCTTTATGTTACATGTGTAAAGGTAATATGCTTTTTTTCATTAGAGTTTATGGTTTCTTTATGGTGCAAGTTCTTAAGTGACAGTCTTTAGCAGATCAAATACTTCAAATATATATATATATATATATATATATATACACACACACACACACACACACACACACACACATACATACACATATATACACATATGTATATATAATGAAAATATTATAACATCAGTGAAATTTACATCTTAATATTTCACCTTAACATTCAAACAACAGTCGGAACATGCCTTTTTTGAACATTGGCATGCTAAAGCATTTCTAATTTACATGGTTGGAACTTGAGTAACACGCTGATTGCCATGTTTTTCTCTAGAAGATATAAATAGAAAGCATAAGGTGCAAGTGCTTATATTGTAAAACTGAGCAAATGTAGGTATAAAGAAGTTATATTATTTCTTTCAGGTCAGAGAATAAATTTTATAGTTCAGATTTCCTAACTTTGACTCCTTATCTAGTGATTCTTTTACTAAGAAACCTTGTTTAGTTAATAACATTTAGTTACCTAAGAGTGCAAGCTAGTTTTACTGTTTATTTATTTTATTTTTTTTTATAAAAAATATTTTTTTTAATGTTTATTTCTGGGAGACAGAGTACAAACAGGGAGGGGCAGAGAGAGAGAGGGAGACACAGAATCTGAAACAGGCTCCAGGCTCTAAGCTGTCAGCACAGAGCCTGACACGGGGCTCAAACCCACAATGCGGGGGATCATGACATGGGTTGAAGTCAGATGCTTAACCGACTGAGCCACCCAAGTGCCCTATTATTTTAAATGCATAATAACTGTTATGGAATCTAATAAGCCTCAAGGCCTCTCATAGTTTCTTTCCTGTGATTGTCACTAAATACTCAATATAGTTATGATATTTGGGCATAAAATTTAGCCAGAAAATATCAACATGTGTGATTGTTTAAATTCCACAGTATGTTAGCTATGTATTTTATGACATAGAAGTCAATGGTTATAAATTTTTTTCTTCAGTGAGAATAAATGGATATACTAGAAAGTCCTAAATTTAATTCGCTGGAGAAAATTCTATTGAAAAGTTATGACTTAGGTTGGAGTTGTCAGACAGACTTCCTACAGTGACTTGTACTGTCAGTCTCTAGGTTGTACAGAACTCTTCAAGTGAGTCTTTGTGCAGTAAGTAGAAATCCAGGCATATCTTACTGAGTAGTTAAGCGTTTCATTTTATTTAATTATTAAGAAAAAAATAGGACTTTCAAAAAACTTCTAATTTACAGACTGTAGCTTGATTATTCTACAACTATTTGAGTCAATTTAAAAATATTTCACAGTATTCTTCCAATTTTAAACTTTATTATTGTTTCATTTGGTTAATCCGATCATGATAGTGGTATAATAGCTGGTTATATTCGCATAATTTTGCAATGAGAGAATTAATGCAGCAAAATTAACCTTCCTCGTATGTCTTACTTATATTGTCCCATCTGTAACTGGGATAGTAAAATACATAACCTTGCAGGGTTAACTGTGAGAATCCAGTGACCTAATGTCAACGAAAGCAAGGTTAACTAGAAAGGACAGTGCCCTAAGAATCAGAATTCATATGATTGTGAGTTATCTAACCTTTCTAAATATCACTTTCTTCTTCAGAAAAATTAATATAATATTCTATAAAATGAATGGATCAGGATAGATCATTTTGAGTTTCAGTTATAACTCAAAAGATAGCTATATCCCATGGCCTGCATTGTAGGGTTATTGTGCTGACTAAAGGAGATAGCTCTATTCACATAAAGAGAGTATGGAATGTCTTTTTTCTCTGGTCAATAGGTGAGACATAATTGGCATATATTAAAATTTGTCAATTTTTAGTGTTGAATCTGATGCATTTTCATAAAGGCATATGGTTGTGCAATCACCACCATAATCATGATATGGAATATGCCCACCCTTCTAAAAATTTACCTGTTTCCCTTTCCATTCAGTCCCTGCTTTCCCACCAACTTGCTAGCAACCATTGATCTCCTTTGGTATTGCCCTTTCTAGAATTTCATAAACTGGAGTCATAGAGTATGTAGTTTTTTGTATTTGGCTTCTTTCACTTTTGTGATTCATTCATATTATCTCGTGTATCTGAAGTTCCTTTTTTGGATAGTATTTCATTTGGATATGTCACAATTTGTTTACCCATTCACCAATTGACAGCATTTATTTAACTATCATGAATAAAGCTACTGTGAACATTTATATGAAGCAAGTCTTTGTGGGGACATATATTTTCATTTTTTTGGGGTAAATACCAAGCAGTAGAATTGCTGGGTCATATGGTAAATGAATATTTAACTTTACAAGAAACTGCCAGACTGTTTTCTGAAGTACTCACACCAGCAATGTAAGAAAATTTGCTTTACATCCTCAGCAGCACTAATGGTGTTAGTCTTTTTAATTTAGGTAATCTAGTGAGTATGTAGTAGTATCTAGTTGTGTTTTCTAATTTACATTTTTCTAAATGATTTTGAGCATCTTTTAATGTGTTATTTGCCATTTGTATCTCTACTTGGGTTCAGATCTCTGTGCCCAGTGTTTGATAGGATTGTTCATTCTGGGATTTTAAGAGTTCTTTAGATATTCCGGATAAATCTTTTATAAGATACATGTATTTTTTGTGTTATAGTATGTTTTGCCGATCTTAACTTGGCCTTTTTTTCTTAGTGGCATCTTTAGAAGAATGTAACTTTTAATTTTGATAAAGTCCAGTTTATCATTTTAAAAATATTTTGTAGGGAGGCACTTGGGTGGCTCAGTTGGTGAAGTGTCCAACTTTAGCTCGGGTCATGATTTCACAGTTCTTGGGTTTGAGCCTCACATTGAGTTCTCTGCTGTCATCGTGGAGCCTAGAACCTGCTTTGGATCCTCTGTCTCCCTCTCTGTCTGCCCTTCCCCAGCTCGTGCATACGTGTTCGCTCTCTCTCTCTCTCTCAAAAATAAATAAACATTAAAAAAAATATTTTGTAGGTTTGACCTCAGATTGAAAAAATGTTACTTAACCCAAAATCCATAAAATTTGTGTTTTCTTCTAGGAGTTTCATATTTTGATTCTTATATGAACATCTGTGATGCATTTTAAGTTAATATTTGTATATGGCAGGGAATACGGTTTTTTTCTTCCAGTATGGGTAGCCAAGACCTTTTGTTGAAAAGACCATGTATAGGGTGCCTGGGTGGCTCAGTCAGTTAAGCGTCCGACTCTTGATTTTGGCTCAGGCCATGATCTCATGGTTTGTGAGATCGAGCCCCATGTGGGGCTCTGTGCTGATGGCATAGAGCCTGCTTGGAATTCTGTCTCTCCTCCTCTCTTCCTCTCCCTCCCCTCTCTCTACCTCTCTCTCTCAAAATAAAAAAAAGGGGGCGGGGGGAGACCATGTACAAACATATATCTGGGATTCTTTTTCAGTTCTGCTCCATGGATCAATGTGTGTCTGTCCTTAAGCCAAAACTATAATTTCTTGGTTACTGTATCTTTTTTTTCTTTTTACTGTATCTTTAAAATAAGTCTTAGAGTCATTTTAAATTGTCTAATTTTGTTTTTCTTTTTCAAAATCACTTTGGCTTTTCTATATCCTTTGAACTCCATATAAATTTAATCATGTCAAATTTTGAAAACAAAAAACAAAAGCCTGAGCCTGAGAGTTGACTGAGAATACTTAGAATGTAAATCAACTTGGGGAGAATTGACATCTTAACAATACTAAATCTTCCAGTCCTTTTCATTTTTTAAAGAATGTCCATGCCAGGGGGCACCTGGATGGCTCAGTCAGTTGAGCTTCCAACTTCAGCTCAGGTCATGATCTCGTGGTCCATGAGTTCAAGCCCCACATTGGGCTCTGTGCTGACTCCTCAGACCTGGAACCTGCTTCTGATTTTGTGTCTCCCTCTCTGTCTGCCCTTCCACCGCTCACTCTCTGTCTCTCAAAAATAAATAAACGTTAAAATATATATATGTATATATACTAAAAAGAATGTCCAAGCCAGGATTAGTTTTTCTAGTTCTGTGTTTATCTTCTTTTTAGTTTTTTTTTTTTTTTATGTTTTAAGTTTATTTATTTATTTTGAGAGAAAGAGCACAAGTGGAGGAGGAACAGGAGGAAGGAGAGAGAGAGAATCCCAAGCAGGCTCCACACTGTCAGCACAGAGCCTGATGACGTGGGGCTCAAATTCACGAACCTTGAGATCATGACCTGAGCCGAAACTGACTGAGCCACCAGGCGTCCCTGTTTGTCTTCATTTAAAAATCCAGCTTTTTCTTTAAGGCACTATGTTAATTTCTTGACACTATGTTAATTTTTTGGTCATTTAACAAATGACCTATACTTCTAATAGTTGTGGGGCTGGGGACAGTTTTTAGAGGCAAACAGTTGTTTTCAGGTGCTTCGCATACTTTCTATGTTAATTTCTGTATAATTATTTTTATTAATTTGCCTCACAAGAGCCATGTATACAGATTTTTTTTAAGTTGGTGTGTTTGAAAATCAGATGTTTAAAAATATAGCTAATAGCTAGCCATAAATCGCTTTAAGAAACATATACGTAAAGAAATTGCACTTCTAGCTTGAAAACAAAATAAATTTTCAAATTAAAATTTATGGAGGTTCTAGTGTAGTAATTATAAAGGGAAAACTGGAACTTAGAGAATTTTCAGACCCCTGTTTTCCTGCCTGCATTCTTGCTGCTCCCTGGCCTCCGGCTTCAGGCTAAAGGTTTTTTCTTGAGAGGTAACTGTTCTTACAGACCAGGTCTGTCTTGCAGATAGTAAGAAGTGAAATCCCTGCACATTTCCAAATTCTGAAGCCTGGGCTTACATAACATGCTTTATTCTCTGTAACAGTCTAACGTTTCAACATACACTATTCTTGAATTGGAATATTCATAATGATGCATTAAAAGTTTAATCAGTATTGTTATTTTTAATGAAATGACTGAAGCTAATTAGTAAGTAATTTAAGACTTTTTGTGAAAACGGGATGTGTTCTTAGTAAATAGTTGATAAATATTACAATTCATGATCTGTTTAAATAGACTAGTTTGCCACGATTTAAAATGTCACATAATACCTACTTTTGTGTTCTTGTTTTCCATTTTAGGTCACAGTGTGAGAAACATCCAAGCCTTTGCAGTTCTTCAGAATGCATTTTTAAAAGCAAAAACCAACTTCCTTGCCCAAATCATTCTTGATGCCATCACAAATATTTACATGGCTGACAATGCCAATTACTTCATCCTGGAGTCACAGCACACACTGTCACAGTTTGCAGAAAAGATTTCTAAGCTCCCAGAAGTACAAAGCAAATACTTTGAGATGCTGGAGTTTGTTGTTTTTAGCTTGAATTATATCCCTTGTAAAGAACTCATTAGCGTTAGCATCCTCTTAAAATCTAGCTCTTCTTACCACTGTAGCATTATTGCAATGAAGACGCTTCTTAAGTTTACACGACATGACTACATATTTAAAGATGTGTTCAGGGAGGTGGGCCTTCTGGAGGTCATGGTAAACCTTTTGCACAAATATGCTGCTCTCTTGAAGGATCCAACTCAGGCACTAAATGAACAAGGTAAAGCATTTTCCATTCACTGTTTATGATAAAAGGGTTTGGGCAGCATGTTTTGTTCATGTTTTGCCATTTATTTGGCTATAGATTTAATGACTTACTCATCTGCATTGTGATATCCTTGCAAATAATTCACACGGTTAACTTGTTCATTCAACTTCTGTTAGGGAATTGGGAAGGAGCAGGGGCCATTGTAGTAGAAAAGAATTTACGGTAAAAATTAAGGGAAACATGGTCCACATGACTCATGGCTGCTACTTTCTGCTTCTAAGAGGGAATTTAAAAAGATCCGAGAAAGATTTGGAAAGTTTAGGTGCCTCAAAATGTTTTTAATTACAGAGAACAAAAATATATATATATATCTTTTTAGTGATGTTATGTATATACACATGTATTATTATT
Source organism: Panthera uncia (assembly GCF_023721935.1). NCBI lineage: Eukaryota > Metazoa > Chordata > Mammalia > Carnivora > Felidae > Panthera > Panthera uncia. Next base: position 68,250,864 of record NC_064811.1, on the reverse strand, counting down.
TAGGTACCGTAAATTTGATATTTTTCATCCTTTCTAATAAATCCGATAAAAGCATAGCAGTTTCTGGCATTTAAGTATTAAATATGTTGAATTAATATAGTTTGAATAGATGCACTATTCATAAACTTTTCTTTCTCTTTGGTGCCTTAAAATCTAGCATCCTCTTGTTAACTGCTTTGATTAGGAAATCCTTTGTGAGAAAAATACATTTAACTTTGGCATCCCCCCCTTTTTTAAGTTTTTATTTGAATTCCAGTTAACATATAGTGTTATATCAGTTTCAGGTGAATGATCTAGTGACTCAGCAATTCATATATCACCCAGTGTTGACATTTTCCTTTTTAATATTTGTTAGACAGTTGTGACTTTCTAGCCACATCAAAATAAAACCTGTGAACACTGATTTTGACTTTATTTTGGTAGCCGGTGGACATGTGTATCATTTTTAAAGGTTGCATTATATCAATTGCATTAGTGGTAAAAGTGAATATTAAAGAAATAATTAAATTATCAAAAACCTGAATCAAAAACAAAATAAGCATACAATCTTTTGTGATTTGAACCTTTGATCCTTTTTCCTAGGGGACTCAAGAAATAATAGTTCAGTTGAAGACCAAAAACACCTGGCTTTGTTGGTTATGGAGACCTTGACAGTGCTGCTTCAAGGATCAAACACAAATGCAGGTGACTAGCCAGGCTACTAGCAAATGCTTTCGGAGAGTGTTCTCTCTGATTTTGTCTTCTCTAATGATTCTTGCTTCTGAAATGTCCTTATCACTTATAGAAAAAACTATTGATTCAGTGATGGTTCCATCCTATGTAGAAATGCAAGACTTTCAACCTTTATAAGTCTATTGACAAAGTATGTAACATTATTATTTCAAAATATGTTCTTATATTTTATTGCTGTTTATAGTATGCCTTGTTTTTGAAATAGGTTTTTTTTTATTTACATATTATACTCTTAGTTGAATGACTTTGCTTAAATATTTTCCAAAATATCTGCTCTCTATGATGATTTTCTTAATTTTTAGTAATTCAACTTGAAGTATTATAATGTTACTAATCTTTAAGGAAGTATTGAAAAGTGATTCTCTAATAAAATTTGCTTCTCCCAGGTAAAATGGATTTATTAAGTCTTTATCTTTGGCCTCAACTTCTCTTCAGTTCTTTTCTGCCCATCCATTGACAGTCCACTTGTATTTGTAAAATACCGCTCTTGCTCTTAAAAAAAGATTACTTGAAATTTTAGCCAACATCAGAAATCTGTCAGGCAACAATGTCAATACGGTTCGAGAAGAGTATTGGGAAGATGAATCGAGATGAATAGGCTGGGTTCAGATCATAGAGAGCCTTTTAGGCCATGCCAAGGAATGTGAATTGTATTTTAAGTATTATGGGAAGCCACAAATGGATGAATGAGTGAGCGAACAAATAAGTGAGCTAGTGAACACACGCATGTCTATTTGCCTGAGTATGCAAAGGAACTCAATATTCAACATATTTAAAATATATCGTGTGTCCCTGGCACCATGCTAAGTGTTAGAGATACAAAGATGATCTTGCCCTGAAGGAATTACCACCGGATAGAAAAAGATGTAAACATATAATTATATGTCATTACTTAAATACAGTTTTGGCAAATGCCAAAACAGAGTTGAATGAATTCAGTAGGTAATTTAAGAACGATATTACTAGCTATGTGATCTTGGGCACGTAGTGCTTTGCTCACAGTTAAGTGTTCAGAAAATAATAGCCATTATGATTATGTAATGAGGACTAACTGGCCACCTGGAAGTAAATACATGGCTTTCCGTGTGTTAAACCTCAGCACATGACTTTAACACTCACTTCTTACAAAGTTTGCAAAGAGAAAGTCATTAAGTTGAGAGGACAGTGGCTGCTACAGCAAAATACACTGACATCTTTTCACTCAGGAAACATTTATAAAAATACAGACTTGGAGGAAATCCCAAGTTTAATGGGGACCAAACATATAACCAAATAATACTAAACTGTTTGATATAAGTTATTGTAATAGTGGCATATACCAGCTACTCTAAAAGCATAAAGCTTTAAAGCTGGGCTATTTTAGGTATCAATCCTGTTCTGACACTTGCTAGCTGTGTGAACTTGGCCATGTTACTTAACTTTTGTATGTCTCATTTCCTCATCTGTATAACAGGGGTGAAGAATCAATCTACAAGGCTTTGGAGCAGTACAGTGATTGCTTTTTATTATAGAGTTTGTCTTTTTTTATTCGTGTGCTCGACTTACCTGAAAAGTTTGGTTCCTTGCAATGTTACTCATTGTAGAATAATTTATTCCATTTCTTTCTTGCTACTATTTTGAATGTCTCATTCAGTTTAAATCTCATTTATTTGGGCTATTGTTCCTATGAGAGCTTTTTACACAAATTGATTTCCATTATTGTTCAGCTTAAAGCCTTTACATAAAAATATTGGGTCTCGTTGGAGGCTACCTGTGGAATTTCTGTATGTTCTAGATTTGGAGAATGTGAACATGGTGAACTTAGGGTGTTATTCTTGCATTAAAGACATCTAGAGAGGATTTGGTTATGCCTTTGCTGACATCCCACGGTGCAGTTTTGTGTTGTAATTTAAAAGGGGAAATGGTTGGGTGCATCTTATTTGCATTCTTTTGAGTTACTCTTCCTACAAAAAGATCAAATTTTAATTCATCTGTTTTGTCTTAGAATGTTTTAAGTTAGCCCATGTTGTTCTTTTTTCTCTTTCAAGGAATTTTCCGGGAATTTGGAGGTGCGAGATGTGCACATAATATCGTGAAGTACCCTCAGTGCCGGCAGCATGCCCTGATGATTATCCAGCAGTTGGTGCTGTCCCCAAACGGGGAGGATGACATGGGCACTCTCCTGGGGTTAATGCACTCAGCCCCACCGACAGAATTGCAGTTGAAGACCGACATTTTAAGGGTAAGTTGAATAACGTGTTGTTACTATTCTTACTGTTCTTTTACTGTTAAAATCTGTGGTTATTTTTTAATAACTTAAAACTATCCTAAGCTATTCCTGTAGTTTTTCTTCAAGTCTAATAATATGCCAAAATCATAGCCGTAGAAGAAAAGCCAGTATCTTCTCTGGCCTCCAGGGTCCTCAGGATTCTGTCTCCTTCCCCTCTGACATCCTTTCCTCACACCCTTCCCCCATTCCTGGCACAGACCTCACAGGTCGTATACCTACCTTCTAGAATCATATATTTCCTTCATTAACTTTTGCTTTATGCAATGAATTTCTCAGGAATAAGTTTTTATTTTTTTCTTTGTGCTGTGTACATTTCATCCTGTTTTGATAGTTGTTTTGAAAATGAATTTTATTTTATTAAAAAAATATTTTTAACGTTTATTAATTTTTTTTGAGAGCGAGAGAGTGTGCATGCCAGAGCAAGCAGGGAAGGGACAGAGAGGGAGAGAGTGAGAATCTGAAGCAGGCTCTGCACTGTCAGCACTGAGCCCAACGCAGGGCTCTATCCCACGACTGTGAGAGCATGACCTCAGGAGTCAGATGCTCAACCAACTGAGCCACCCAAGCACCACTATGCATTTTATTTTAAAACACAATTAATCTGAGCACAACTCACAGACAAGAAGGAATTTACACATGTGTCAATATTTAGGAACATTTGTATGTCAGAAAGGATTGTTTAGAAAAAAATAAGTGCCTTCAAAAGATGTTAAGGTGGTCAGCTTTTTAAACATAACGTTTTCCTTCTTTCTTGGTACCTTTTTAATTGGGTTTGTAAAACATTAGTAGATAGAGTTACCAAGAAGTAAGTAGCTGACCTGTAACTTTAAGGCAGCGTTGTTCTGGTAAATGGTAATAACTCTTAGACTGGAGCAGGGTTGAGGGGGGTGATCCTAATGTGTCGCATTTATTGACTTCCATGATGTGACTACTGCCACGGTGACCTGTTTCAGGCAATTAATGTGTTACTGAATGTGGATTGGGAAGAGACACACAATAGCACCCCATTGTAAAGTATCTTAAGAATACAGGTAATAGGGGCACCTGGGTAGCTCAGTCAGTTAAGTGTCTGACTCTTGATTTTGGCTCAGGTCACAATCTCACAGTTTGGGACATCAGTCGCTGTGTTGGGCTGTGTGTGACAGCTTGGAGCCTGCTTGGGATTCTCTTTCTCCCTCTCTCTGACCCTTCTACACACCCCCACGGCACCTTATTGTCTCTTGCTGTCTCAAAAATAAACAAATAAACATTAAAAAAATAAAGGGGCGCCTGGCTGGCTCAGTCGGTTGAGCGTTCGACTTCGGTTCAGGTCATGATCTCACGGCTCGTGAGTTCGAGCCCCGCATCAGGCTCTATGCTGACAGCTCGGAGCCTGGAGCCTGCTTCGGATTCAGTGTCTCCCTCTCTCTCTGCCCCTCTCCCGCTCATGCTCTGTCTCTCTCTCTCTCTCTCTCTCTCTCTCTCTCTCTCTCAAAAATAAACACTCCAAAAAAAAATTTTTTTTAATAAATAAATTAAAAAAAGAGTACAGGTAATAGTAAAATATAGAAAATAAGTAGGAAGTGAGGAGTTTTGAGTATTTACTTTTAGTTTGTTTTTAAAATAATTTATTAGGGGCGCCTGGGTGGCTCAGTTGGTTAAGTGTCTGACTTCAGCTCAGGTCATGATCTCACAGTCTGTGGGTTCGAGCCCCGCATCAGGCTCTGTGCTGACAGCTCAGAGTCTGGAGCCTGCTTCGGATTCTGTGTCTCCCTCTCTCTCTGCCCCTCCCCTGTTCATGCTCTATCTCTCTCTGTCTCAAAAATAAATAAAAATATTTAAATAAATTAATTAAATAATTTATTTAGTTGTAAGTTATAGACCTTAATTTTTAATTATGGCTATGTTTTAACAACTAGCACATAAAATTCCAAAAATATAACACTTGCCTTTCAAGAGCCAGTATGAGCTGGCTCTAACATTCCACTGCTTTGAGGACAGGAGGGAGTGTGGGGTGAGGAGGATTGGGGGACCTCGATTTCAATTCCCATTTTCGCTGCATTCAGAACTGCCTCTTGGTGCCTCTGTTCAGCTGACACAACCACAGACCTATTGATTTAATTTGTAATTATTGGGGCAGAAACCCAAAATTCTGTATGTAGTATTTTATGATTCTGTCAGTGCACAAATTTGAATTATATGCATTATGTTTATTGCAGATTCATATATAGCTGATGATTGTGTCTAACAACCACCTACCATCAACATTTCATTTTATCTTTAGGGTTTGCTCCTTACCATTAATTATTGACTTCAGCAGCATATTAGATTATTAGCAGTATTTGAAAATTTTCAAATACTGAGATTATGCTGTGATGATGTCAGAGTGCCAGGAGAGTACCAGTTTTGAGGTAGTAGGAGATGAACTTATCCAGAAGTATGTGATACAGACCACTGGACTGAGGACTTTTGAACTCAGTCAATTGTTTTTCTAACGCTTAAGCCTAATTCTAACCTGTGATACAGTTTTCTGAATATTACTTTACCTCTGAACTCACCCTTCCTTCTATATACAATAATACTTGTACTGTTTCCCCAGTGTGTTTTTAAAGATGATGACGGTCATGGGCTTATATCAGGCACTTTGTTAACGCTTTGCAGGTACTTCCTGTGGAGAAAGTTATCGTTACTACCCTTATACAAGCGAAAACCCAGGCACAGAAAGATTAAGTGGCTGACTGTAGTAAAACATTTTGTAACATTGGAGTCAGAATTTCAACCCGAGCATTCTGACTTTAGCATTTAATCTCCAGGCTAGATTATAAAATGTTTAAAAATAAAAAAAGTTACAAAATATTATGGTCATATGAGTTGATATTGCAAGTGTAAGTACAGTTTATTAAATTTGACAAGGTGTGGAAACTATACTATCAGATCCTATTATAATGGAAATTTATTGGCAGAATAATGGAAGGAATACATTGTACTTTAGAATTTTATATATACAGATTGTATATTTTAAAATAATTAAGGCATAGTTATATATAATTTCTGTAGTATATTTTGAAAGAGTAATTATATGTATTAATATTTACCATTTCTCTTCTTCAAATACCATTAGAAATGGGAAACATTTTAATAAAATGACCTTTTCAAGAATAATGATTGGAAAGGTTGTAAACTGCGTGTTAGGTAGTATTAAATATCCATGGTGTTCCAGCGGCTGAAACAGAGTGAAAAGGAGCCCATGTGTCAGCACAGATTTCAGATTGTTGTTTGAGGCAGTAAGTGGCATGGTTAGGTGCACGAGTAGGGGCATCATTGCACCTGGGTTTATATCCCCTCATTGCCATTGTGTAAGTTGTAAAATTTTTGGCAAGTTATTTAACCGTGTTGAACCAAATTTTAACTGGATAGTAATAGTGCCTAGCACACAGCATTATGGAGAGGTTTAAATAAGATAGTACACAACTGAAAGAAGTGTCTTGTACATAACAAAATGTTAGGCAGTTTTATAATGTGTTATTTTTAATATTAAACTAAGTTAAAAAGTGTGGCAGTTCAGAGAAAAATAGTTCTAAAAGATTGTTTTACTTGTTTGACCTTCAGGTTTTATTTCACAGTACTTAGAGCTATTCTGGGCAAGAGCATGCTTTCAGCTATCAGACTCTAATTCACTTTGCAGGAGAGTCTGTCTAATAAGCCCTTTGAAGTGACTCCTCTTTCCAAAGTATCAGGATATGGTCACTTTATATGAGTTCAAATACTTCCGGTCTTGGCTGCCCTGATTTCTGATCCTTTCTAGAATAAATCAGTTTGCATACATACACAGTTATAAATGTTCGTGATTGTGTAAAATTATACTAGAATGTGTATTTTATTTATTTAATACAATTACTTTGTAAATATCACTGAATTTACTGACATCATTATCCATCAAAGACATAGGAAAACTTTTCCATCAGGATTTGGATGTAGCCTTATTCTATCAAAAGAAATATGTGACAGTGTTTCCTAAAAGTATCTCTTGCCTTTAATACATCTCTTAATTGAAGTGTAATTAATACACAGTGTTAAATTAGTTTCAGGTGTACAATATAATGATTCAACAATTCTATACATTACTCAGTGCTCATCACTATAAGTGTAGTCTTAATTCTTTTCACCCGTTTCACCCATCCCCCCCCCCCCACCCCCCCACCTCCCCTCTGGCAACTACCAGTTTATTCTATTTGAGTCTCTTTTTGTTGTGTCTTTTTTTTTCTTGTTTGTTTGCTTGCTTTCTTAAATTCCATGAATTATGGTATTTGTCTTTCTCTAACTTATTTCACTTAGCGTTATACCCTTTAGATCCATTCATGTTGTTGCAAATGAAAGATCTTCTTTTTTATGACTAATATTCCATTACATATATACACACCACATCTTATTTATCCATTCAACTATTGATGGACACTTGGGTTGCTCCCATATGTTGGCTGTTGTAAATAATGCTGTGGTAAACACAAGGGTACATACATCTTTTCTAATTAGTGTTTTTATTTTCTTTTTGTAAATACCCAGTAATGGAGTTACTGGATCATATGGTATTTCTGTTTTTAATTTTTTAAGCAACCTCCATGCTATTCTCCACAGTGGCTACACCAGTTTGTATTCCCACCAACAGCACATGAGTCTTCCCTTTTCTTTACATCCTCACCAACACTTGTTATTTCTTGTGTTCTTTATTTTAGCCATTCTGACAGGTATGAGATAATATTTTGTTGTTTTGATTTGCATTTACCTGATGATTAGTGAATTGGCTTACATACAATACCCAGTGCTCATCCCAACAAGTGCCCTCCTCAATGCCCATCACCCGTTTTCCCTCTCCCTCACGCCCTGTCCACCCTCAGTTTGTTTCTGTATTTAAGAGTCTCTTGTGGTTTGCCTCCCTCCCTCTGTGTAACTGTTTGTTTTCCCCTTCCCTTCCCCCATGTTATTCTGTTAAGTTTCTCAAGATCCACATAAGAATGAAAACATGATATCTGTCCTTCTCTGACTGATTTATTTCACTCAGTATAATACCTTCCAGTTCCATCCACATTGCTGCAAATGGTATGATTTTGTTCTTTCTCATTGCCAAGCAGTATTCCATTGTATATATAAACCACATCTTCCTTATCCATTCATCAGTTGAAGGACATTTAGGCTCTTTCCATAAGGTGACTATTGTGGCAAGTGCTGCTATAAACATTGGGGTACATGTGCCCCTATGCATCAGCACCCCTGTATCCCTTGGATAAATTCCTAGTAGTGTTATTGCTGGGTCATAGGGTAGTTCTATTTTTAATTATTTGAGGCATCTCCACACTGTTTTCCAGAGCAGCTGCAGCAGTTTGCATTCTCACCAACAATGCAAGAGGGTTCCCATCTCTCCACGTCCTCGCCAGCATCTGTAGTTTCCTGAGTTGTTCATTTTAGCCACTCTGACTGGTGTGAGGTGGTATCTCACTATGGCTTTGATTTCTGTTTCCCTGATGATGAATGACATTGAGCATCTTTTCATGTGCCTGTTGGCTATCTGGGTGTCTTCTTTAGAAAAGGTGTCTGTTCATGTCTTTTACCCATTTCTTCACTGGATTATTTGTTTTTTGGGTGTGGAGTTTGGTAAGTTCTTTTTAGATTTTGGATACCAGCCCTTAATCCGATATATCATTTGCAAATATCTTTTCCCATTCCATCGGTTGCCTTTTAGTTTTGTTGATTGGTTCCTTGCAGTGCAGAAGCTTTTAATTTTGATAAGGTCCCAATGATGAGATCATTCTTGCTTTTAGTTCCTTGCCTTTGTAGATGTGTATAGCAAAAAATTGCTGCAGCTGAGGTCAAAGAGGTTATTACCTGCTTTCTCCTCTAGGGTTTTGATGATTTCTTGTCTCACATTCAGGTCTTTCACCCATTTAGAGTTTATTTTTGTGTACGGTGTAAGAAAGTGGTCTAGTTTCATTGTTCTGCATGTTGCTGTCCAGTTCTCCCAGCACCATTTGTTAAAGAGACTGTCTTTTTTCCATCGGATACTCTTTCCTGCTTTGTCAAAGATTAGTTGGCCATACATTTGTGGGTCTAATTCTGGTTTCTCTGTTCTATTCCATTGGTCTATGTGTCTGTTTTTGTGCCAATACCATACTGCCTTGATGATTACAGCTTTGTAGTAGAGGCTAAAGTCTGGGATTGTGATACCTCCCACTTTGGTTTTCTTCTTCAATATTACTTTGGCTGTTCAGGGTCTTTTGTGGTTCCATACAAATTTTAAGGATGGTTTGTTCTAGCTTTGAGAAGAATGCCAGTGCAATTTTTTATTGGGATTGGACTGAATGTGTAGATTGCTTTGTGTACTATTGACATTTTAATCCATGAGCATGGAATGTTTTTCCATTTCTTTGTGTCTTCTTCAGTTTCCTTCATAAGCTTTCTATAATTTTCAGCATGCAGATCTTCTACATCTTTGGTTAGGTTTATTCCTTTATTTTATGGTTCTCGGTACAATTGTAAATGGGATCAGTGTCATTAATTCTCTTTCTGTTGCTTCATTATTGGTATAAAAATGCAACTGATTCCTGTACATTGATTTTGTACCATGCGACTTTGCTGAATTCATGTATCAGTTCTAGCAGTCTTTTGGTGGAGTCTTTCGGATTTTCCATGTAGAGTATCATGTCATCTGCAAAAAGTCAAAGTTTGACTTCTTCTTTGCCAATTTTGATGCCTTTTATTTTATTTTGTTGTCTGATTGCTGATGCTAGGTCTTCCAACCCTATGTTAAACAACAGTGGTGAGAGTGGACATCCCTGTCATGTTCCTGATCTCAGGGGGAAAGCTCTCAGTTTTTCCCCATTGAGAATGATATTAGCTGTGGGCTTTTCATGTATGGCTTTTATGATGTTTAGGTATGTCCTTCTATCCCAACTTTCTTAATGGTTTTTATTAGGAAAGGATGCTATATTTTGTCAGATGCTTTTTCTCCATCTATTGAGAGGATCATATGGTTCTTTTCCTTTCTTTTATTAATGTGATGTATCACAGTGATTGATTTGCTAATATTGAGCCAGCCCTGCAATCCAGGAATGAATCCCACTTGATCATGGTGAATAGTTCTTGTTATATGCTGTTGAATTCGATTTGTTAATATCTCGTTGAGAATTTTTGCATCCATGTTCATCAGGAATATTGGCCTGTAATTCTCCTTTTAGTGGGGTCTCTTTCTGGTTTGGGAATCAAGGTAATGCTGGCTTCATAGAATGAATCTGGAAGTTTTCCTTCCGTTTTTTTGGAACAGCTTGAAAAGGGATAGGTATTAATTCTGCTTTAAATATCTGTTGAATTCCCCAGGGAAACCATCTGGTCCAGGGCTCTTATTTGTTGGGACATTTTTGATAACTGATGCAATTTCTTTACGAGTTATGGATCTATTCAAATTTTCTATTTCTTCCCGTTTGAGTTTTGGTAGTATGTGGGTGTCTAGGAAATTGTCCATTTCTTCCAGGTTGTCCAGTTTGTTAGCATATAATTTTTCATAGTATTCTATGATAATTGCTTGTATTTCTGAGGGATTGGTTGTGATAAATCCATTTTCATTTGTGATTTTATCTATTTGTGTCCTCTCTCTTTTTGAGAAGTCTGGCTGGGGGTTTATCAATTTTGTTTATTTTTCCAAAAAAACCAACTCTTGGTTTCATTGATCTGTTCTACTATTTGTTTGGATTCTATATTGTTTTTTTCTGCTCTTTATTATTTCTCTTTTTCTGCTGGGTTTGGCATTTGTTGTTCTTCTAGTTCCTTTAGGTGTTCCATTAGATTTTGTATTTGGAATTTTTCTTTTTCTTGAGGTAGGCCTGGATTGCAATGTATTTTCCTCTTAGGACTGCTTTTGCTGCATCCCAAAGGGTTTGGATTGTTGTGTTTTCATTTTCAATTGTTTCCATATATTTTTTAATTTCTTCCTTAATTGCCTGGTTGACCCATTTGTTCTTTAGTAAGATGTTCTTTAACCTTCATGCATTTGAAGGTTTTCCAAACTTTTTCCTGTGTTGGATTTCAAGTTTCATAGCACTGTGATCCTTAAGTGTGCATAGTATGATATCACTTCTTATATATTTATTGAGGTTTTGTGACCCAGTATGTGATCTATCTTGGAGAATGTTCCATGTGCACTCAAGGAGAATGTATATTCTGCTTTAGAATGGAAAGTTCTAAATATATCTGTCAAGTTCATCTGGTCCAGTGTATCATTCAGGGCCATTGTTTCTTTATTGATTTTCTGTCTAGATGATCTGTCTGTTGTTGTGAGTATTAAAGTCCCCTGCAATTACCACATTCTTACCAATAAGACTGCTTATGTTTGTGATTGATTGTTTTATATATTTGGGTGCTGCCGAATTCGGTGCATAGACATTTATAAGTGTTGGCACTTCTTGATGGATAGACCCCATAATTATTTTAAAATCTAGTGTAAAATTAGTTTAAAATCTAGTTTGTCTGATATAAGTATGGCTACTCCAGCTTTCTTTTGACCTCCGGTAGCATGATATATGGTTCTCCATCCCCTCACTTTCAATCTGAAGGTATCCTCAGTTTTAAAATGGATCTCTTGTAGACAGCAAATAGATGGATTTTGTTTTTTTATCCATTTTAATACCCTGTGTCTTTTGATTGGAACTTTTAGTCCATTTACATTCAGTGTTATTACTGAGAGATACGGGTTTAGAGTCATTGTGTTGTCTGTAGGTTTCATGCTTGTAGCAATGTCTCTGGTACTTTGTCTCACAGGATCCCCCTTAGAATCTCTTATAGGGCTGGTTTAGTGGTGATGAATTCCTTCAGTTTTTGTTTGTTTGGGAAAACCTTTATATCTCATTCTATTCTGAATGACAAGTTTACTGGATAAAGGATTCTTGGCTGCATATTTTTCCTGTTCATCACATTGAAAGTTTCCTGCTCCTCCTTTTTGGCCTGCCAAGTTTTAGTAGATAGGTCTGCTGCTATCCTTATGTGTCTACCCTTGTATGTTAAGGCCCATTTATCCCTAGCTGCTTTCAGAATTCTCTCTCTATCCTTGTATTTTGCCAGTTTCACTATGATAACATCATGCAGAAGATCGATTCAAGTTACCTCTGAAGGGAGTTCTCTGTGCTTCCTGGATTTCATTGTCTGTTCCTTCCCCAGATCAGGGAAGTTTTCAGCTATGATTTGTTCAAGCACACTTTCAGCCCCTTTTCTCTCTCTTCTTCTTCTTCTGGAACTCCTATGATACAGATATTGTTGCATTTCATGGAATCACTTAGTTCTCTAATTCTCCCATTGTGATACAGAATTTTTTTATCTCTCTTTTTCTCAGCTTCCTCTTTTTCCATAATTTTATCTTCTAATTCACCTATTCTCCCCTCTGCCTGTTCAATTCTCACTGTCACTGCCTCCAGTTTATTTTACACCCCATTTACAGCACTTTTTAATTCACGACTATTTTTCAGTTCCTTGATCTCTGCAGCAATAGATTCTCTTCTGTCTTTGTATGCTTTTTTCTAGCCCAGCAATTAATCTTATGACTATTTTTTCTAAATTCTTATTCAGTTATACTGTTTCTATTTGTTTTGATCAGTTCTTTAGCTGTCATTTCTTCCTGGAATTTCTTTTGAGAATTCTTCCGTTTCATCATTTTGGCTAGTTTTCTGTCCCTTATGTGTCTTAAAAGCTTATTATGTGCCCTGCTTCTACAAGCACTACTACATTAAAGAGGGGCCGTACACTGTCTAGGGCCTGGCCCTTCAGGAGGTGTTTTTTGGAGTTACTTACTGTTATTGTGAGTTTGGTTACTTTATTTCCCTACTCGTAGTGATGTTTTGGACCCTCCACCAGGTGTACTTTGATTGTCGAAGTAGCCCTGGAAAGGAAAACAAACAGACAAATAAACAAAAAACAAACAGAAAACGAAAACACACAAACACAAAAAACCCAAAAACAAAAAGCCAGAAACGCCAGCTACCAGTAGACAACAGGGTGGAGGCATTGCTGATGGAAGAGGCATTATCCCATACAAAGAGAGAAACAACAGGGTGGGGAAAAAGAAAAAATAAAAATTGACCAGGCATAGAAACTATAGCCTTAATCTAGAGAGAGAGAAAGGAAAATAAGGAAGGAGGTATAGAACATGTATCAAGAGAATGGATTAAATATGTCTGCTTAAACAGACCAATAAGCAGAGTAACCAGACTAGAGGAGGGAAGAAGTAAGAAGAAAAGGATGAATGTATCTATATAGTAAGAATTGTCCAAGAATTAAACCAGGCAATGCAACAGAGCTTGTCTGGAGCAAGGGCTATCTGGTTCATCAGCGTTAATCCCACTCTAGTAGGTATGTAGTTACCAGGCGCCAAGGGGCATGGTATGATGTAGGCAAGTACCGCCTCCACTGTGGTTATGCTGTCTGATCCTTGAAGTGCTCCACCTATGGCCTGTCAGGTTGTCCCGGTGGGTCCCTGGAAGCAACTCTGCCTCTTCTTCCCAGACTCTTGGGGTTCGAAGTCCTTTGGCCTCAAGACGGCTTTGTTTGAGAGACAGGGGACCTTCGGATCCCCCTACTTCTCTGCCATGTTGGCTCCCCCTCCAACCCCTCTCCTCTGAGGAATTGCGGCTTTGACCCACTCAGATTCTCTGGAGGAGGGTCTTGCTGAGCAATGGGCGAGTGTGGCCCGACTCCAGGAACATTTACAAGATTGTGCTTCTGCCAGTGCCCAGAGACTGTTGGCTCGGTGCCAATCCGCCTCAGAAAAAGTTTGTGCAGTCTTGTAGCAGCAGCATTTCAGGGTTTATGGAAAATGACAACACACATCTAGCACCAGGCTTCCCCCTTAACGTCCTTGTTCCAACACCAGCGAATGTGGTTTTTCTCCGGGGCCTGCTGGTACCTTTGCCTGTGGGGTGGCCGCACAGCCTCTACCAAATGTCCTCCCCGCAGAGGAACCACCACTCCCCTTGTGGCCCGTGGACCCCTTGGACCTCGCTCTCTGCTCTTAGGGATTTGCCCTTCTCACTAGAGCACCACCGGGTATCAAGCTTTGGAGCCTCAGACTCTGCACTCCTCCTGTTTATAAAGTCTTGATGGAATTTAAACCCTCTCCTTTCTCCCTTTTTTTGTCAGTCCCTGAAGCTGTTTCCACTTTCCACTTTCTCTCCAGCTGCTTTGGAGGGGAGGTGCTTTTCCCATACTCTTCCCCATCTCCAACCTCTCTCCGGAAGCAGAAACAGCTCCCTGCCCTCCTCGGCTTTTCTCTCTCCCAGTTCACCTCTCCGCGCTGTGTACCTGCCGAGTTCTGTGGTTCAGGTTGTGCAGATTGTTGTGTGAATCCTCAGATCACTTTTCCAGATGTGCAGGATGGTTTAGCATTGATCTGGCTGCATTTCAGCAATGAGAGATGCAAAAAAACTTCCATGCTGTTCTGCCATCTTGGCTCTCCTCTGATGATTAGTGATGTTGAATATCTTTTCGTGTGTCTGTTTGCCATCTGTGTGTCTTCTTTGGAAAAATGTCTGTTTATGTCTTCTGCCCGTTTTTACATTGCATTTTTTGGTTTGGTGTTGTTTAGTTCTTTATATATTTTGGATATTAACCCCTTATCAGATAATCATTTGCAAATATCTTTTCCCGTTCAGTAGGTTGTCTTTTTTGTTTTATTGATGGTTTCTTTTGCTGTGCAAAAGCTTTTTATTTTGATATGGTCCCTATAGTTTAATTTTTACTTTTTGTTTCCCTTGCCTTAGCAGACATGTCTAGAAAAATGTTTATACAGCTGATGTCAGAGAAATCACTGCCTGTGTTTTTTTTTTTTTTGTTTTGGTTTTATGGTCTCAGATCTCAAAAGTAGGTCTTTAATCTATTTTGAGTTTATTTTTGTGTACAGTGTAAGAAAGTGGTACACTTTCATTCTTTTGCAGTTTGCTGTCCAGTTTTCCTGGCACCATTTGTTGACGAGACTGTTTATTTTCCCTATTGTATATTTTTGCCTCCTTTGTTGTAGATTAATTGACCATATAAGTGTGGGTTTGTTTCTAAGTTCTCTATTTTGTTCCATTGATCTATGTGTCTATTTTTGTGTAAAATGGTATTTTTTAATTAGTAAAATATTTGACATGCATTATAGGGCTGGTTAATGGGAAATGACAAAAACATTACTATTGTATGTTCATAGAAATCATGTTCCCTTTTGACATTCATGTATTTTGCTTTAATTTGAATTATAAGGGGTTTTGTTTTTTTCATCCCTTGTAGGCCCTCCTATCAGTCCTTCGAGAAAGCCATCGTTCAAGAACAGTTTTTAGGAAAGTTGGAGGATTTGTGTACATTACATCCTTGCTTGTTGCCATGGAAAGGTCTTTGAGCTCACCACCCAAGAATGGCTGGGAGAAAGTGAACCAGAATCAAGTGTTTGAACTTCTCCACACTGTGTTTTGCACATTGACTGCAGCAATGCGCTATGAGCCAGCCAACTCTCATTTCTTCAAAACAGAGATTCAGTATGAGAAGTTGGCAGATGCTGTTCGATTTCTTGGCTGCTTCTCAGACCTAAGAAAAATAAGCCCCATGAATGTCTTCCCCTCAAACACACAGCCATTTCAAAGACTTTTGGAGGAAGATGTAATCTCGATGGACACAGTGTCACCCACTTTACGGCACTGCAGTAAACTCTTTATTTATCTCTACAAAGTAGCTACAGATTCTTTTGACAGGTATGGCTTTGCTCTGCTCTGAATTAAAGGGGATGCTCTGTGTGACTTCAGCATTAAGGCTTGAATTATAAGTTAACTTGAAAGGAAATGAAAATGAATCTTTTATTTGCTTGTTTATCACTTATTTGCGAATATTACTGTTGCTCTGATGTTAAGGTTTTCAGCATGAACATTTGTGTATTATTTGTAAATCTAGGGTCAGTTAGCTCTTGATGTACTTAAAGTAAGTTTCTATAAAGTTTACTTTAATGCTGGTATTTACTATTGTTCTCTTTCTCCTCTGTTCTCAACATTAGGTATATCCGGACTTAAAGATATTAGTTATCAGCAGGAGACAGTGGTTATGATTATATGTATTTCCAGACGGAGAATGTATTCTCAGCATTCATAATCACTCTCAATATTTCATGATCCTTGAAAAAGAATATAGTTCCATAAGAGACGATGATAGTTCAAGAGTCTATCAGATTTCTTTACTTATTCGTTCATTAAAAAGTACTTTACAAACAACTGCTCCACACGATGTTATTTTGAGAGTTCAAGCACAAGACTCCTTTAGACGTGGCCGTCCTTTAGCTAAAACACAGACACATAAATAAACAACTACAATATATTGTGATAATATCTACAATGAGGGAGTTCCAGGGTTCTAAGGTGGATCATAGGAGTACCACTTTACTTAAATTAGTTATTTTCAGTGATTAAAGCGTTCTCAGCTTGAAGATAATGTGAGAGTGGTCATGGTGCTGATTTGTCCCACGCATTATCACTTTTAAAGTTAACATAGTTTTATTTCATGAGATAACTGAAATGTTTTCTATGTTGGCCCCATATGTAAAGCAAGTAACTCTATGTGGATAGCTTCTAATAGGTTTTATATCATTTACTGTGAAGTATCTACTTTGAAATATCTACTGAGAGATGTTTCTTGCTTCTTGACAATATTTCTTAGACCTTACTCTTCAGATAAGAAAATACAAGTAATGTAAGAAACACTGTTTTCTAGTTTTTTACTTTTTAAAAATGCATATATATTGTTAAAAAGAAACATAGTATGGTGTAGTATTCAAGGAATAAGCTGTTTGAGATTTGTATTTGTAGATTCAACCTCTTTCCCCTTTTCTACTCATCCTAGTTAGTGTACCTCAGTTTTAGTTTACTTTGTGAAAAGCAGGCCTTATGACACTCTGTTTAACAAATGTGTTAAGTGTAACATTAATGGATAAGCATCTGCCTTAAGCATGCTTTTCTGTTTCCCTCAGTGCATGTGTTGTAGTCTTGTTTCTTGTTCCTGCTGAGTATGGAGGGTGTTCCTTATTAAACTTTTACTGGTATTTCTTGTGAAACTAACCAACTGCCAACCTGGTGTTCTCTTCTAACCTCTCTAAACCACCCTGTCTGTTTTGTTGTCTGTAGTCGTGCAGAACAGATCCCTCCTTGCCTGACAAGTGAGTCTTCTCTCCCCTCTCCTTGGGGTACACCAGCTTTGTCCAGGAAAAGGTACTGATCTTATAATGGAAGTCAATCTTTATTTGTGTGTTTTTTTTTCTTCCCTGTGCTTAATTATGTGTAAATGTGGTGATTGTGCTTTGTACAAAAATTTTTTGGCTTTCAGATTTTTTTAGGTTTTAGAATTGTCAACTTCTGAGTATATTTATGAGCACAAAATGTGTTAATGCCATGAGGATATGAGGGACATTTAGAATTTTGTCATTTGACTCTAATATTTAGAGTGAAATATACATTTTGCCTTGAGAGCAGTGTATCTTTTATCAAAATTAATTTAGAAATGAGGACTTAGTGCTTCTTTACATAGAGTACTTTTTCTTTTTACTTTAAAGGTGCTAGGAAGCATTCTTCAGTTTTTACCATTACTCCAAAATGAACATCACAGCACTGGCAAGGAAATGTGTGTTTTCTTAATCAGGTTCAACCAGTTGAAATGTGATACTGTTGTGGAGACTTGTCATGGCCAGCCTTTGGAAAAAACGAATAAAAAAACTTACCTAGCTGTTGCTTTCATTGGTTCTGTGTATATCTGTTTCTAAGCTGATCTAGTCTTCCTTGTATATAAAGCTTATGAATATAAAGAACCAGCAGTTGGTTGACAAGAGTACAATTAAGATCCATTTAAGATTCCATTTGCAACCTATATTTAAAATGATCATAGTCTGTGCAGTTGAAACCAATACCCTTCCTTCCCCAGTTTTTCTCATAACCAAGTACAAGTCTTTTGGTCTTGTATTAATATTCTTCCATTGTAGCTTTCTAAAAATGAATACTGAGGTTCAGCTATGTTATTGATTAATTTTATCTCTATTATTCAGGATTTGAAACTCGAATGTTAGTGGAGTTTTTGTATTAAAAGTATTTATTACAGATTCTGTATTTCGATATATTTCAGTAGTAATATTCATCAGATATATGGACTTGTATTTTCCTTTTTCTCTTATGTTTGCACTGAAGCTTACAGCTCATTTTCTGACAGTAAATCATAGAAGAGTTCAGAATAGTCTTAAACAAATTTAGTGTTGTTCAGTGTATTTCTATTTTAAAACTATTCCTTTTTTGTCGTTCTAAGAACATTTTTTTTTAATGCAAGAAACCATAAAATCAATTTGAGTTGATACAGTATCTTCTGTTGCTAAAATGAAGGCAGTAAAAGGTATTCTTAGTGTTTGAAGATTCACGTGTGCTCACTATCCCACATATTGGATATTAGAAAAATAGTTTTAATTACTAAATAGTTTTCATTCTTAAAAGTCACATTTATGATTCCCTGAAGGGTAAAGGTATAAAAATTGCTGTGTTTAAAAACATTTAACCATTTTTTAGTATTAACCAAAAACTATAAAATACTTTCAATAGAAATTCATAGATTAAAGCAACACATGAAAGGAAATTCATCAGAACTATTTTATTTAAATGATAATTTGACAAAGGGAAATTTTATTCCATATCATAGAGAGTTATTTAAGGGCTTAGATCAAGAATATTTTGTCATCATTTTCAACACAGCTGCATGTGAGGATGCCATATCTTTGACTTGGGGGAAACCTTAACTGAATCCACAGTCCTGTTTAACTGAATCTTTTCTGTGGGAATGCTAATTAGGCTCTCAGGTTGGCTTTACCCCAAGGAAGTTCCCAATATTGTTCATGCTAATAGTAAGGTCAGTGTTGACATTTTCAGGTTGCCATTCTGGTCAGGTTACATAGATTTTGCTCAGTGATAAGAATCATGAGCTAATAAAACAGTGCTTTTATTTTCACATGCAGATATGGTAACTTTTGAAATTAGAATATCTCTAGAACATCTCAACAAATTACATCAGCTCATGGCATTTCTTCTTGTGGCAAAATATGTTGTTTTTGTTGGCCAAGGGAGAAACCAACGACGTATTAGTTTTTATGGCTTATTGGAATATTCAGACACGAAGGAAGTTTTGAGTTTGTGATTCTTGTCTGGTATGTAAAATGCTGGAGATTCTTCTCTTTTTTTTAAGAATTGGTGGGGGGGGGAATGCCTAAGAAACCTTATAGTATTTAGAAAACCAAAACTCATAACATTTTTCATTAGTATTCATTATTCAGAAAGAATAATGGAACAGAATTATAGCTGAACGATATTTAATCACAGTTAGAGGAAGGAGACGAAAACAAAATACAAAATAAAAACCAAGGTTTTCTATAATATATCTGCAGGGGAGAAAAAGGTGGCGAGTACTAGTTATTATTCAAACATGGTATCTGTTACTCAGTGTCTATACACACTTGATGGTAATTAAGGCAAAGCATATTCAGAATTTAAATATTCAAGAATATATTCCCCAAAGAGGTAGGTAAATTTTAAATATATATGAAAATTTAGATTGAAATATTTAGTAGCAATTTTTCTAAGTTTTAAAAGTAATGGCAGCATAAAAATTAACTAAATTTTGAAATGTTGTTTTAGCCTACGTTTGTAAATGAGTAGGTCTTGCTTGAGATTATCCGTTTAATAAACTTACTAGCATATCTAAATTTTAAAAATGATAATACCTGTGGTGATACCTAAGTCGCTAAATAAGTATTAATAATATTATATAATGCCTGTTAAAATAGGCCTAATTTTACTTAATAAATACCATGTTTTAGATTTAGCAGTGTTTACAGTATTTTCCCAGTTTGAGAAGAATGAATGCAATTTTTATATCAGAGTATTGTTATCTTATATAAGATTAAAAGGCATACTACTGTGGGGTGTCTGGATGGCTCAATCAATTGAGCATCCAACTCTTGATGTTGGCTCGGGTCATGCGTGATCTCACGATCTGTGAGATCGAGCCCCATGTTGGAATTTGCACTGACAGCACAGAGTCTGCTTGGGATTCTCTATCTCCCTGTCTCTACTTGTCCCCTGCTTGTGCCCACACGCGCATGCACGCTCTCTCTCTCTCTCTCTCTCTCTCTCTTTCTCCTCTCCCCCAAATAAATAAACTTATTTTAAAGGTACTGGTATAATGGGTATATATTAATTAATAAAGAGTTTGTTTTCTGAAGGCACAAAGCCTCCTTCCTGGGTATACCCATAATTTAAATTCAATCTGCATTAAATCTGGCAACTCAGAAATAATTTTGGAAGGACTGTGACTAAAGTATACAACTAGAATTTGGTTTTTCTTCAAATTATGTGTAATGATAAACAGCTTTTATGAAATTTCTTAATAGTTCAGAATTCCTACTACACTATCATCTTTTTTTCTAGATGGGATCATAATATTTCACAGAATAAAAGAAGCAACATAGGAAGAGGATAGCTATTGGTAATAAACATTTAGAAATCTATCCTAGTAAGTTTAGAAATTAAATAACAAAAACGGCAAAACAAAAAAAAAGCAGTTGAAAAAAATGAGTGGGTGGAGGACATGCTGACTTTAAATAAACTAGGAGAGCCCGTGTGTTTTTTTTATATAAGTAGAGCTGAATACTTTCCTGGAATCTCTGTTAAAAAGAGAATGGTACTTTAAAAAAAAAAAAAAAAAAAAAAAACAGCCACGGCAATGCCAGATCTTTGCTACAAAATCACTGACTTAAAGCATCTGTTTCCCAAGCTGCTCTTGTGCCAGAGCGCTGAAACTGCACTGCTCCCAGTGACAGAGCTCAGCAATAGACAAATTATGCTGAAACCAATTCATTGGAACAAAGAGCTCCCATAGGCTAAAGCCACAAGCATCTGTTTTCTAGTGCCAGGATACAAAATGTGCAAAACTCATGAATTGTAGAAGAATAGTATGAAATAGAAAGTGGAGATCATTGATGAGAAGAAACGTGGAATGTTCAGGACATGGCTAGGCTTTCTATCTCATAGAAGCTTGTTATGTAAAAATATGCCTTCTAATTTTTTAAAAATTGTGATGAATATTTTCAGGGGTGAATTAATGCAAAAGAATGTGAACGTAGTTCCAAATAAGCTAAAGGAAAACTTCCTTGATGCTTAACATATATATTGTCAGGTGGCCAAGATTCTGAGCCATCCCTGACTCAATTTGACCCAGTTATAGATGTTGTCAGCTCATTTTTTAAAAAAGAAATTTTTTAACATTTATTCATTTTTGAGAGTGAGAGAGACAGAGCATGAGCGGGGGAGGGGCAGAGAGAGAGGGAGACACAGAATCAGAAGCAGGATTCAGGCTTCGAGCTGTCAGCACAGGGCCCGACGCAGGGCTCGAACTCACGGACTGCGAGATCATGACCTGAGCCAAAGTCGGATGCTCAACCGACTGGACAATCCAGGCGCCCCTGTTTTTTCTTAATAAGGCATTTTATTTCTTAACGTGACCATCTGTGGGTAATTTTTTTTTTAATGTTTAATTTTGAGAGTGCGTAAGCAGGGGAAGAGCAGAGAAAGAAACACACACACACACACACACACACACACACACACACACACACACAAAATCTGAAGCAGGCTTCTGACTCCAAGCTGTCAGCACAGAGCCCAGTGTGGGGCTCAAACCCATGAACTGCAAAATCAAGACCTGAGCTTTCAAGTCGTTTGCTTAACCGACGGAGCCACTCAGGCGCCCCAGATCTTGTTAGTTCTTGCTTATGTTGCCCACAGTTTAGGGAAAGGTTACAAACACATAGGTAATTTCAAAAGAAAATCTTAGTGAGGGATTTGACTTCATTCAATTTATACCCTCATCATATTTTATCAGAACTTTCACCTTTCCTAGAGTTTGAATCACTGTGATTTCACCTATTTGTTGTATCTTCTGATACAGGTGTCATTCTTCTTTTTGTGTGTGTGTGTGTGTGTGTGTGTGTGTGTGTGTGTGTGTTATTGAGACGTGATTGACATAGAGCACTGTTATAAGTTAAGGTATACAACACAATGACTTGCCTCACCCCATGTTGTAAAATGATTACCACAGTAAGTTTAGTTAACATCCATCATCTCAAATAAATACAAGGAAAAAAACTTCCGTGTGATGAGAGCTTTGAGGATTTACTCTCTTAGCACTTTCAAATCTATCAGAGAGGAGTGTTAACTTTGGTCATCATGTGCCCTTCTCTAATGAAACAATCCCAGTGACAAGTGGTAAAGACATAGTCTAGAAGAATTGATGGTTAAATTGTATGTAACTCTAAGAATTGATAATATATTGCTTTTTCATATCCCATCCTTAAAGTGTTTTGTAACCCAGTCTTGAATTACAAAGGTTTTTGTTTATCAGTGGATAAAGTTAACAAAAGATGAAGAAATGAAACAGAGAATGTATTTGAATTTAATGCTAAATTACCCTTCTTTCTTTTTTACAGGCATGCATATCATTCTGTTTCAACTCCCCCTGTTTACCCTCCTAAAAATGTCGCTGACCTGAAACTACATGTGGCAACTACATCTTTCCAGAGTTCTGATGCTGTCATCATTCATCCCGGAGCCATGCTTGCTATGCTGGACCTCCTGGCCTCTGTTGGGTCAGTGACACAGCCAGAAGTAAGTGTGGATATGTTAGCTCCTTTCCATCTTAACGAATGAGTAAAAGGATGTGAATATGACTGTGTAAGCAAGGGATTGGGGTCCAAGACAGAGTGATAAGGAATGGTTCCGTATCACATACTAAAGTCAGAGAGGAAAAAATAGGATTGTTCAACTTGAGTCTTAACTTTCTTGTGAGGTAGGTATATATGTTTTAGAATACAGTTCATTTGCTACAAATGTAGCCAAGATGGTTACTTCTAGTGCTAAAATAATTGTTTCTCCTTCTAAGTCCTGCTTATCAGTGGAAACTGTTAATGAATCGTACAGAAAGAAAAAACAATTGAAGATACCATTTTGAGGCTATTTATGTTTTGACTTGTAGCACTCAAGAGTTTGGATGAATGGGAGCTTCAGTGACTAATTATGCTAAAATGTTGTATGGCCTCTAAGGCTTAAAGTGTCACAAAACCTCTAAGGCTTTCTTTTGCACTGGTTGTTTACTCATGAAGTAAAAGACCTCACATTCACTACTTCTATAAAAATTAAAATACTATTAGATAGTCTTTTACTACAAAAGACTTGGAGGAGAGAGGAGTCCAGCTGGGTATGCTTCCGGTGAAATGAGGATAGGAAACGTTTGCCTAGCCTTGTTTGAATTGCTAGATCACTCTGCATCAGCTTCTTAATTCATCTGAAGGGAATTTGAAATGTGTAGAGACCTCCTATTACAAGTTGTGCTTCATGTGGAGAGAACTGTCACCTTTCTTCCTAAGAATGCCCTGGTGGCATGGATTTCTCTCACTTCAGCATGCTCTGGACCTTCAACTTGCTGTGGCAAATATCTTACAAGCCCTGGTGCACACAGAGAGAAACCAGCAGGTCATGTGTGAAGCTGGCCTTCACGCCCGATTGCTGCAGCGGTGCAGTGCCGCCCTGGCAGACGAGGACCACTCACTGCACCCGCCCCTCCAGCGGATGTTTGAACGACTAGCTTCTCAGGCTCTGGAGCCCATGGTGCTGAGGTCAGTGTGTCCTATTTCTCGCCGTTGAACAAGCCACAGGTAGTAATGGCAGTTCCTAGAGTCTTGGTACTCAAGAGTTCTTGCTATGGTACACATATATCCAAGTATCAGTGAGCAAAACCAAAACAATAAAAATGAGCAAAGTGCTCAAAATATTGGTCTTAGGTAAGCCCAGTTATTAGAAAATAGAGAGTGGTTATTTCTTCCACTCGAATGTAGCAAACTCTCCTTTAAAAATAAAGTCATGTCTTGGGGCGCCTGGGTGGCTCAGTCGGTTAAGCGTCCGACTTCAGCTCAGGTCACGATCTCACGGTCCGTGAGTTCGAGCCCCGCGTCGGGCTCTGGGCTGATGGCTCAGAGCCTGGAGCCTGCTTCCGATTCTGTGTCTCCCTCTCTCTCTGCCCCTCCCCCGTTCATGCTCTGTCTCTCTCTGTCTCAAAAATAAATAAACGTTAAAAAAAATTTTTTTTTTAATAAATAAATAAAAAATAAAAATAAAGTCATGTCTTTATGACTTACATCTACTTTGTATTTGAGAACTTTTTATGTGTAAGAAGTCTCTTAAGAGGGGCGCCTGGGTGGCTCAGTCAATTAAGCCTCCCACTTTGGCTCAGGTCACGATCTCATGGTCTGTGAGTTCAAGCCCAGTATTTGACAGCTCAGAACCTGGAGCCTGCTTCAGAATCTGTGTCTCCGTCTCTCTCTGCCCCTCTCCCCCCTCATGCTCTTTGTGTCTCAAAAAGAAACAAACATTGAAAAAAAATTAAAAGCTTCTCTTAAATACTTTTTGAACTTTTTAATTTTAAATTACTTACAGATTTAGAGAGGTTCTGTGTTCCCAGTTTCTTCGGCGTTTACATCTCATACAACCATAATACATGAAAACTAAGAAACTGACATTGCTACAACGTATCCTTGTATGCTGTGGGTCTTATTATTTATCACATGTTTATATGCCCACTACACAATCAAGGCATCACAAACATCTCTATAGTGATACTCCTTTATTATCATATCCACTCCCCTAACCCCGACCATTCTTAACCCCTGGAAACTGCCAATCTGTTCTCCATCTCGGTAAGTTTGTCACTTTGAGAATGTTATGTAAATGAAATCATTTGGTACACGAACTTTTGAGATTGACTGTTTTCACTTACCATAATGCCTTAGAAATGCATCCAGATTGTTACGTTTCAGTAATCTTTTTATTGCTGAGTAGTATTCTGTGGTATAGATACACCTTACAGAGTTTAGCCATTCAAGAGATACATATATTTAAATCTTTTTAATGCAAGAGAAGCAGTACTGTGTGTTTTAGGGATAAAACACCTTAAAAAAATATTTTCTTTGAAACTACCTTGCCAAAAAGATTTAAAGTATAAGTTATCTTTTCCTTATTTACAAAAAAAATAAACTCCTGTATCTTGTCACTTTCAGATATAAGCAGCTCTTTATAATTTTTTTCTGCTGTTAAAGTAGTCCTTTTTCATAAAGCTTTTAAGGACTTTCTTAAAAATGGTTGGACTTTATTTGTAATTTATGTTTTTTAACTGGCTCCAATCTAACGGTGGATTAAGAAAAAGCCATTTACTAAATAGTATTGTATCAGGCAACGTTGTACCAAGATAAATGAGGCCATTCCTACTCACTTTGTCCATCATCTTACGGATGGCCTAAAGTATTAAAAAGAGCATGGAGATTTCCCCCTGATTATTTTTGGTAATCTGCTTTAAAAATAGAGTGAATGAGACAGAAAGATCTTATCTCATACTTAATACTAATATTTTATTAGATAACTTATACTGCCTAGTTAGTGGATATGCTCGTTTTCACAGTGAATGAATTTTCAGAACCAAATGTCACATGAAGATATAGATACCTGCG
Source organism: Panthera uncia (assembly GCF_023721935.1). Taxonomy (NCBI): domain Eukaryota; kingdom Metazoa; phylum Chordata; class Mammalia; order Carnivora; family Felidae; genus Panthera; species Panthera uncia. The sequence goes on along the minus strand of NC_064811.1, from coordinate 68,225,254 downwards.
TTATTGATGAGCCATGAGCTGTAAGGTTATAAAATAATCGTGTATTATACTCTACATGAAAAACTGGCAAAGGGTACCTGACCTAATTTTTTTCTGCTATAAGGAGTTGAAATTTCAGAGAAATACCTTTTTCCCACTTTTACATGATGCTATAAATGACTGGATACGAAGGACTCCTATTTGTGTAATTCCTAGACAATTCGTTACATTTCTGCATATCACATTTTAGAAGAACAGGTTCCCCAAATTTCATATTTTAACCCTTTACAATATTCTATTCTCTTTTCAGTGGTAGGTAATTCACATGTAAAATTAACATATATTATTTTATAATAATTGTTTGGGTTGGCTTTATATTTTTAACTAGTCTGTTATACTTCATCAAATCCCATATTTTGTGTTTGGTTTGTGAATTACGTAATGTTCTCAATCAAGGAATAACTGCTTTCTTTCTCTCTTCTTTAGGGAGTTTTTACGTTTGGCAAGTCCATTAAATTGTGGTGC